>NW_025745753.1:425000-430000 GCF_021184085.1 Oncorhynchus gorbuscha | reverse complement strand
AATTTTAATTTTAATTTTAATTTTAATTTTATTAATTTTAATTTTAATTTTAATTTTAATTTTAATTTTAATTTTAATTTTAATTTTAATTTTAATTTTAATTTTAATTTTAATTTTAATTTTAATTTTAATTTTAATTTTAATTTTAATTTTAATTTTAATTTTAATTTTAATTTTAATTTTAATTTTAATTTTAATTTTAATTTTAATTTTAATTTTAATTTTAATTTTAATTTTAATTTTAATTTTAATTTTAATTTTAATTTTAATTTTAATTTTAATTTTAATTTTAATTTTAATTTTAATTTTAATTTTAATTTTAATTTTAATTTTAATTTTAATTTTAATTTTAATTTTAATTTTAATTTTAATTTTAATTTTAATTTTAATTTTAATTTTAATTTTAATTTTAATTTTAATTTTAATTTTAATTTTAATTTTAATTTTAATTTTAATTTTAATTTTAATTTTAATTTTAATTTTTTAATTTTAATTTTAATTTTAATTTTAATTTTAATTTTAATTTTAATTTTAATTTTAATTTTAATTTTAATTTTAATTTTAATTTTAATTTTAATTTTAATTTTAATTTTAATTTTAATTTTAATTTTAATTTTAATTTTAATTTTAATTTTAATTTTAATTTTTTTAATTTTAATTTTAATTTTAATTTTAATTTTAATTTTAATTTTAATTTTAATTTTAATTTTAATTTTAATTTTAATTTTAATTTTAATTTTAATTTTAATTTTAATTTTAATTTTAATTTTAATTTTAATTTTAATTTTAATTTTAATTTTAATTTTAATTTTAATTTTAATTTTAATTTTAATTTTAATTTTAATTTTAATTTTAATTTTAATTTTAATTTTAATTTTAATTTTAATTTTAATTTTAATTTTAATTTTAATTTTAATTTTAATTTTAATTTTAATTTTAATTTTAATTTTAATTTTAATTTTAATTTTAATTTTAATTTTAATTTTAATTTTAATTTTAATTTTAATTTTAATTTTAATTTTAATTTTAATTTTAATTTTAATTTTAATTTTAATTTTAATTTTAATTTTAATTTTAATTTTAATTTTAATTTTAATTTTAATTTTAATTTTAATTTTTTAATTTTAATTTTAATTTTTTTAATTTTTTTAATTTTAATTTTAATTTTAATTTTAATTTTAATTTTAATTTTAATTTTAATTTTAATTTTAATTTTAATTTTAATTTTAATTTTAATTTTAATTTTAATTTTAATTTTAATTTTAATTTTAATTTTAATTTTAATTTTAATTTTAATTTTAATTTTAATTTTAATTTTAATTTTAATTTTAATTTTAATTTTAATTTTAATTTTAATTTTAATTTTAATTTTAATTTTAATTTTAATTTTAATTTTAATTTTAATTTTAATTTTAATTTTAATTTTAATTTTAATTTTAATTTTTTTAATTTTAATTTTAATTTTAATTTTAATTTTAATTTTAATTTTAATTTTAATTTTAATTTTAATTTTAATTTTAATTTTAATTTTAATTTTAATTTTAATTTTAATTTTAATTTTAATTTTAATTTTAATTTTAATTTTAATTTTAATTTTAATTTTAATTTTTTTTAATTTTAATTTTAATTTTAATTTTAATTTTAATTTTAATTTTAATTTTAATTTTAATTTTAATTTTAATTTTAATTTTAATTTTAATTTTAATTTTAATTTTAATTTTAATTTTAATTTTAATTTTAATTTTAATTTTAATTTTAATTTTAATTTTAATTTTAAATTTTAATTTTAATTTTAATTTTAATTTTAATTTTAATTTTAATTTTAATTTTAATTTTAATTTTAATTTTAATTTTAATTTTAATTTTAATTTTAATTTTAATTTTAATTTTAATTTTAATTTTAATTTTAATTTTAATTTTAATTTTAATTTTAATTTTAATTTTAATTTTAATTTTAATTTTAATTTTAATTTTAATTTTAATTTTAATTTTAATTTTAATTTTAATTTTAATTTTAATTTTAATTTTAATTTTAATTTTAATTTTAATTTTAATTTTAATTTTAATTTTAATTTTAATTTTAATTTTAATTTTAATTTTAATTTTAATTTTAATTTTAATTTTAATTTTAATTTTAATTTTAATTTTAATTTTAATTTTAATTTTAATTTTAATTTTAATTTTAATTTTAATTTTAATTTTAATTTTAATTTTAATTTTAATTTTAATTTTAATTTTAATTTTAATTTTAATTTTAATTTTAATTTTAATTTTAATTTTAATTTTAATTTTAATTTTTTTAATTTTAATTTTTTTAATTTTAATTTTAATTTTAATTTTAATTTTAATTTTAATTTTAATTTTAATTTTTAATTTTAATTTTAATTTTAATTTTAATTTTAATTTTAATTTTAATTTTAATTTTAATTTTAATTTTAATTTTAATTTTAACCCTTAATTTTAATTTTAACCCTTTAACCCTTAACCCTAACCCTAACCCTAACCCTAACCCTTGCCTAACCTTAACCTTTTCCCCCAACCCCACGTCTAATCTTAACCTCCCAAACCTCACGCCTAACCTTAACCCCATACCTAACCTTAACCTTCCCCAAACCCCACGCTAACCCTAACCCTAACCCTAACCCTAACCCTAACCTTAACCTTAACATTAACCTTAACCTTCCCCTTAACCCCACGCCTAACCTTAATCCTTCCCTGTAACCCCCTTGTCAATGGCTTGAACCAGCAGTACTCAACTGCAGTCAAGCAGTTGCAACAGCTACTGAATAAAACAACTGAAGTTTTTCCTCATGCACAGGTTTATGTTCCCATCATACACTTTTCGGATGAGCTTTCATGGGAAAAGCAGAATGTTCTGAATCAATTGAATCAGTATATTCAGAAAAATTGTAGGGAACTACTAGACCTGAATAAACTTAGATTTCACACAATGCAGGATGATCCAATACATTGGAGACCAGATACAGCTGTAAACATTTTAAATTACTGGCTAGACCAGTTAAACTATTAAGAGGGGAAGAGTGTATTGATATTACTCCCAACACTCTAATGTACTGAATCTATCGATTACTTTTAGACTTACAGCGGCAGAACAGCAACTTCTGGAGAAGGGCCTTATGTTTATTCCGACACCCGCTAAGATCGATCGTATGGAGCTCAGGAGGGATTTGCACACTTATCATAGAAAATTAAAATTACTTGACCATTTTAATTATAATACTGACAATCAAAGAGTACCATTCATTGGTCCATCACACTGGGAGCCTAAGCTACAGGGAGTGTCTAATACGATGCAGACTTTAATTCAAAGGGACTCTACTTCCTTTAGTACATTTAGGTTCTATATGGCAGGAAAGGATAATCTTACAAAACAAGAACGGAATTCCTTAAATTCCTTAAGTAAGAATTCAAACATAATTATAAAACCAGCGGATAAGGGATCAAAGATTGTCATTTTGGATAAAACCCAGTATCTGATAGAGGCGAACAGGCAGTTGAGTAATTCTAAACATTATAGGCCACTGACTCACTCATTGCAGCAGGAGACCCAGAGACAAATGAGGGCGATTATAGGGCAACTTCATGAGAATAATTACATTACAGACAAACAAATGTTTTATCTATTTGGACCAGATACCCCACGCCCCAGACAATTTTATTTGTTGCCTAAAATCCACAAACCTCCTGAGACGTGGACCATTCCCTCAGAGGTTCCATGTGGTAATTTGTATCGGATTGTGGTTCGAATCTTATAGAATAGCAGAGTATTTGGATTATTTCATAAATCCCCTGTCACGGAAACATCAAAGTTTCATTAAGGATACATACGAATTTGTGACAAAATTGAAAGGAATTAGTGTGCCTAAAGAAACTGTGTTTTTTCAATTGATATTGACTCCTTGTATACTAATATCGACACCAACTTGGGTCTCAGAGCAATCAGAAATATTTTCCATAAATATCCAGACCCAGATAGACCAGATGGGGCGTTGCTACAACTATTGGAACTTAGTTTAACAAGAAATGACTTTGAGTTCAACTCGGATTGGTTCCTCCAAATTCATGGTACAGCTATGGGGAAGAAGTTTGCCCCATCATATGCCAATATTTATATGGCAGAATGGGAACAATCTGCCCTCCCAAAATGCATAAAGCTTCCATCCTTGTATTTGCGGTATCTAGATGATATATTTGGGTTATGGACACATTCTGCCTCAGATTTTATGGAATTTGTGAGGATTTTGAATACACATCATCCGTCGATTACGATTAAATACAACGTTCAGCCGGAACGAATAGAATTTTTGGATACAGAGGTATTTTTTGTAGAGGGTAGGGATAACCTGAAGCAATTAGCAACAAAGGTTTATTTTAAACCCACGGACACTCATTCCCTCTTACATAAATCCAGTTTTCACCCAAAACACACCTACAGAGGGTTGATAAAGTCGCAGCTTATAAGATTTCATAGGATTTGTACACAGGAAAAACATGTAAATGAGGCTATAGGAATTCTCTTTAAGGCTCTTAGACCCAGAGGATACTCAAAACGTTTCCTCCGCACTATAAGAGCGGAGGTGAACACTATGGTGGCAACTGGACCTATACATGGGAGGACTAACAATGATGGCTGTATTATCCCATTTGTCACCACGTATTCACAATCTTCTATGAAGTTTAATTCCATAGTGAAGGATCATTTTAAGCAGACAAGGGGGATGGGGACACCCTCCAACAGTTCAGAGTAATATCAGCATATCGGCGAAATAAAAATTTGAAAGATGTGCTGGTACACTCTGGATTCAAGGAGAAGCTGGTGCGGCGGGGACCACACTTTAGACAAGTTAAATATATTCAGAATAAATGGTCGGGTCTAGGGGTCCCGGTGTGGGAGGGATTCCAATTGAAGACTACTAACATTGTATATGGAATTGAGTGTCTGAAATGTGGGAAATGGTATATTGGAGAAACTAGGAACT
>NW_025745753.1:390000-417500 GCF_021184085.1 Oncorhynchus gorbuscha | reverse complement strand
GAATAATAAAATCACAAATTATACGGTTCTACAGGATATCATCTTTGCAAGCAAGACCTGGACTATGCAATAAATATACTATTCAAGGCACTTAGAAGAAGAGGATATTCAAAACGATTCTTAAGAACCATTAAAAATAACACATTGGCCGCCCTCCCTCCCATTCATCCAACACTCACAGACCACAGCAAATCATCCACCTCTCTTAACCCTAACCTCAATCTTATTCCTAACCTTAACCCCTTCCCAAACCTCACGCCTAACCTTAACCCTCCCCTTAACCCCACGCCTAATCTTAACCTCTTCTCAAACTGCACGCCTAACCTTAACCTTTCCCCCAACCCCACGTCTAATCTTAACCTCCTCCCAAACCTCACGCCTAACCTTAACCCC
This sequence comes from Oncorhynchus gorbuscha, assembly GCF_021184085.1. Classification (NCBI taxonomy): domain Eukaryota; kingdom Metazoa; phylum Chordata; class Actinopteri; order Salmoniformes; family Salmonidae; genus Oncorhynchus; species Oncorhynchus gorbuscha. The sequence continues at coordinate 417,107 of NW_025745753.1, read as the reverse complement.
ATACCTAACCTTAACCTCTCCCCAAACCCCACGCCTAACCCTAACCCTAACCCTAACCCTAACCCTAACCCTAACCCTAACCCTAACCCTAACCCTAACCCTAACCTTAACCCTAACCTTAACCCTAACCTTAACCCTCCCCTAACCCCACGCCTAACCTTAACCTCTTCTCAAACTGCACGCCTAACCTTAACCTTTCCCAACCCCACGTCTAATCTTAACCTCCTCCCAAACCTCACGCCTAACCTTAACCCCATACCTAACCTTAACCTCTCCCCAAACCCCACGCCTAACCCTAACCCTAACCCTAACCCTAACCCTAACCTTAACCCTAACCTTAACCCTAACCTTAACCCTAACCTTAACCCTAACCCTAACCTTAACCCTAACCTTAACCTTAACCTTAACCTTCCCTTAACCCCACGCCTAACCTTAATCCTTCCCAAACCCCACTCCTAACCTTAACCTTTCCCCAAACCTCACGCCTAACCTTAACCTTTCCCCCAACCCCAAGGGTAACCTTAACCTTTCCCTTAACCCCACGCCTAACCCTAATGTGTACCATTACCCTAACCAGGGTTCTCATCCTATCTCCCTCCCTCACCCTAACCCTGACTCCCCTATGGAAAGTGATCTGCACCAATCACTAAACCGGAACACTTCCTCTGTCTCTTCTCCTTTGGCATCAATACTCAATCAACAGACAATTATCATCCCCTAGTAACCACATTTTCACATAGAATTAGACCCCTACATCAATCATTCAAACACAACTTCTCTACAGTTCAGCACACTTACATACCACTTAAACCATACAGAATTATTTCAGCATTTAGAAAGAACAAAAACTTAAAGGACATGCTCACCAAAGCAAGATTCAGTAGCAAGCCACCACAAGACCTCAAACCTCATAACGTCCATTTTCGACAGATAAAGTTTATTACAAATATACATAGCCACACATCAGCACCAGTACAAGAATCTTATTCATTGAACACACATAACACCATTTATATCATTACATGTACACTTTGCAATAAACAATACATTGGAGAAACCAAACACACCATAGAAACCAGACTCAAACAACACCTGTATAACATTAAAAGGGCACACCTACAAACAGAACTCATAACCCACTTCCAGGAGCATCCCATTACTCACCTTACCATATCAGGGTTACAGGCACATATAGGCTGGACCTGTGGGCAGCGAAAGAGGGTAGAACGGGAGTGGATCCAGCACCTACAGACAATAACGCCAAATGGCCTGAACGAGAGGTTTTAGAAAATGGGTTTTAACAGACAGGAAAATGGATGGAGAAGAACATGGTTTTATTCATAATTTATTTTTATTCTCTATAGATTTATGTCTTGTTTGGTTTTAGTTTGGCACTGCCTCTTTTAGGTTTCCGTCCTTAACAAAACAATAAAACCATTTAAATGCACAATATGGCGTTTATATTCACATTTAACAACACTATGGTTGAATGGATCTCTCACCACATTGACTTCTGTACTGCCATCCAGAAAAAGAGGCAACTTTGAGTTTACCTCAGTTTTATTTATGGTTTTAAGAGGACATCTACGGGCCTTTTTAAGTACTACACCTATTATATTAGATTATCACACATGGGAGGGATAAACAGGAGATAGGCCTGTGCACCGTAAAACGAACTAGTTGAAACGAAACACATTTATATTCAAAACCTAACCCTAACCCTAACCCTAACCCTAACCCTAACCCTAACCCTAACCCTAACCCTAACCCTAACCCTAACCCTAACCCTAACCCTAACCCTAAACCCTAACCCTAACCCTAACCCTAACCCTAACCCTAACCCTAACCCTAACCCTAACCTAACCCTAACCCTAACCCCTAACCCTAACCCTAACCCTAACCCTAACCCTAACCCTAACCCTAACCCTAACCCTAACCCTAACCCTAACCCTAACCCTAACCCTAACCCTAACCCTAACCCTAACCCTAACCCTAACCCTAACCTAACCCTAACCCTAACCTAACCCTAACCCTAACCCTAACCCTAACCCCTAACCCTAACCTAACCCTAACCCTAACCCTAACCCTAACCCTAACCCTAACCCTAACCCACAGCAAATCATCCACCTCTCTTAACCCTAACCTCAATTTTATTCCTAACCTTATCCCCTTCCCAAACCTCACGCCTAACCTTAACCCTCCCCTTAACCCCACGCCTAACCTTAACCTCTTCTCAAACTGCACGCCTAACCTTAACCTTTCCCCCAACCCCACGTCTAATCTTAACCTCCTCCCAAACCTCACGCCTAACCTTAACCCCATACCTAACCTTAACCTCTCCCCAAACCCCACGCCTAACCCTAACCCTAACCCTAACCCTAACCCTAACCTTAACCTTAACATTAACCTTAACCTTCCCCTTAACCCCACGCCTAACCTTAATCCTTCCCGTAACCCCTTGTCAATGGCTTGAACCAGCAGTACTCAACTGCAGTCAAGCAGTTGCAACAGCTACTGAATAAAACAACTGAAGTTTTTCCTCATGCACAGGTTTATGTTCCCATCATACACTTTTCGGATGAGCTTTCATGGGAAAAGCAGAATGTTCTGAATCAATTGAATCAGTATATTCAGAAAAATTGTAGGGAACTACTAGACCTGAATAAACTTAGATTTCACACAATGCAGGATGATCCAATACATTGGAGACCAGATACAGCTGTAAACATTTTAAATTACTGGCTAGACCAGTTAAACTATTAAGAGGGGAAGAGTGTATTGATATTACTCCCCAACACTCTAATGTACTGAATCTATCGATTACTTTTAGACTTACAGCGGCAGAACAGCAACTTCTGGAGAAGGGCCTTATGTTTATTCCGACACCCGCTAAGATCGATCGTATGGAGCTCAGGAGGGATTTGCACACTTATCATAGAAAATTAAAATTACTTGACCATTTTAATTATAATACTGACAATCAAAGAGTACCATTCATTGGTCCATCACACTGGGAGCCTAAGCTACAGGGAGTGTCTAATACGATGCAGACTTTAATTCAAAGGGACTCTACTTCCTTTAGTACATTTAGGTTCTATATGGCAGGAAAGGATAATCTTACAAAACAAGAACGGAATTCCTTAAATTCCTTAAGTAAGAATTCAAACATAATTATAAAACCAGCGGATAAGGGATCAAAGATTGTCATTTTGGATAAAACCCAGTATCTGATAGAGGCGAACAGGCAGTTGAGTAATTCTAAACATTATAGGCCACTGACTCACTCATTGCAGCAGGAGACCCAGAGACAAATGAGGGCGATTATAGGGCAACTTCATGAGAATAATTACATTACAGACAAACAAATGTTTTATCTATTTGGACCAGATACCCCACGCCCCAGACAATTTTATTTGTTGCCTAAAATCCACAAACCTCCTGAGACGTGGACCATTCCCTCAGAGGTTCCATGTGGTAGGCCGATTGTATCGGATTGTGGTTCGGAATCTTATAGAATAGCAGAGTATTTGGATTATTTCATAAATCCCCTGTCACGGAAACATCAAAGTTTCATTAAGGATACATACGAATTTGTGACAAAATTGAAAGGAATTAGTGTGCCTAAAGAAACTGTGTTTTTTTCAATTGATATTGACTCCTTGTATACTAATATCGACACCAACTTGGGTCTCAGAGCAATCAGAAATATTTTCCATAAATATCCAGACCCAGATAGACCAGATGGGGCGTTGCTACAACTATTGGAACTTAGTTTAACAAGAAATGACTTTGAGTTCAACTCGGATTGGTTCCTCCAAATTCATGGTACAGCTATGGGGAAGAAGTTTGCCCCATCATATGCCAATATTTATATGGCAGAATGGGAACAATCTGCCCTCCCAAAATGCATAAAGCTTCCATCCTTGTATTTGCGGTATCTAGATGATATATTTGGGTTATGGACACATTCTGCCTCAGATTTTATGGAATTTGTGAGGATTTTGAATACACATCATCCGTCGATTACGATTAAATACAACGTTCAGCCGGAACGAATAGAATTTTTGGATACAGAGGTATTTTTTGTAGAGGGTAGGGATAACCTGAAGCAATTAGCAACAAAGGTTTATTTTAAACCCACGGACACTCATTCCCTCTTACATAAATCCAGTTTTCACCCAAAACACACCTACAGAGGGTTGATAAAGTCGCAGCTTATAAGATTTCATAGGATTTGTACACAGGAAAAACATGTAAATGAGGCTATAGGAATTCTCTTTAAGGCTCTTAGACCCAGAGGATACTCAAAACGTTTCCTCCGCACTATAAGAGCGGAGGTGAACACTATGGTGGCAACTGGACCTATACATGGGAGGACTAACAATGATGGCTGTATTATCCCATTTGTCACCACGTATTCACAATCTTCTATGAAGTTTAATTCCATAGTGAAGGATCATTTTAAGCAGACAAGGGGGATGGGGACACCCTCCAACAGTTCAGAGTAATATCAGCATATCGGCGAAATAAAAATTTGAAAGATGTGCTGGTACACTCTGGATTCAAGGAGAAGCTGGTGCGGCGGGGACCACACTTTAGACAAGTTAAATATATTCAGAATAAATGGTCGGGTCTAGGGGTCCCGGTGTGGGAGGGATTCCAATTGAAGACTACTAACATTGTATATGGAATTGAGTGTCTGAAATGTGGGAAATGGTATATTGGAGAAACTAGGAACTCCCTGGAAGCCAGACTCAAACAACACCTATATCATATAAGTAAAGAGTCAGTTAAAACCACACTATACACCCACTTTAGATCTCATCCAGTAGCCCAGTTAAGAATAGCGGGGTTGGAATCTAACCAAGGGTGGTCGCTAAAACAGAGACAGATCAAGGAGCGAAGTTGGATCAAAAAATTGGGTACTTGCAATCCCACAGGTCTCAATGAAAAGTATTAGAGACTCTAATTCTCCCAACCTTGATCTGAACATTAAACCTGAACCATCCCTATCCCAGTTTACCCTCACCTTAACCTGAGCAATCTCACTCCTAACCCTAGCCAAGTATCACATTCCTAATTTTAACCACAAATCTCAACCTTAAGTCTATTTTAATAAGTTTAAAACCTCATTTAATTCTGACTATAATCCTAACCCTAACCCTAACCCTGACCTTAACCTCACCCTTACTGTAGCAATCCCCATCCTAGCTCTAACCTTAACCCCAATAACCCTAACCCTAACCCTCTAACCCTAACCCTAACCCTAACCCTAACCCTAACCCATCCTAGCTCTAACCTTAACCCCAATCATATAAGCCTAATCCTAAAACCGAATTTTGACTAGAACCCTAACCCACAAATCTCAACCTTAAGTCTATCTTAATAAGCTTAAAACCTTATTTAATTCTGACTAGAACCCTAACCCTAACCCTAACCCTGACCTTAACCTCACCCTTACTGTAGCAATCCCCATCCTAGCTCTAACCTTAACCCCAATCATAGAAGCCTAATCCTAAAACCGAATTTTGACTAGAACCCTGACCCTAACCCTGACCTTAACCTCAACCTTAAACCGCAGCAATCCCCACCCTTGTCCTAACCTTAACCCTGATCCTGAATCTAACCTCAGCCCTGACAATAACCTCAGATCCAATCCTGACCCTGAACATAATCCTGATTTTTAACCTCACTTCAAGCTCTAATCCCTAATCCTGAACCTGGACCTAGATTCTGACTTGAATTCAAACCCAATTTCCCGTATAACAAATTATGTATCCTTAGGAGCAATAGAATTAGAGAACAGGTGCCCGTGTATATGGTCCTCTTGAAGGGCAATTTTTCCTAAACCTAACCCTAACCCTAACCCTAACCTAACCCCCTAACCCTAACCCTAACCCTAACCCTAACCCTAACCCTAACCCTAACCCTAACCCTAACCTAACCCTAACCCTAACCCCTAACCCTAACCTAACCCTAACCCTAACCCTAACCCTAACCCTAACCCTAACCCTAACCTAACCCTAACCTAACCTAACCCTAACCCTAACCCTAACCCTAACCCTAACCCTAACCCTAACCCTAACCCTAACCTAACCCTAACCCTAACCTAATTTTAACCCTAATTTAACCTTAATTCTAATTCCCTAACCTTAACCTAATTTAATTTTAATTTTAATTTTAATTTTAATTTTAACCTAATTTTAATTTTAATTTTAATTTTAATTTTAATTTTAATTTTAATTTTAATTTTAACCCTTTAATTTTAATTTTAACCTTAATTTTAATTTAATTTTTTAATTTAATTTTAATTTTAATTTTAATTTTAATTTAACCCTAACCCTAACCCTAATTTTAATTTAATTTTAATTTTAATTCTTTAATTTTAATTTTAATTTTAATTTTAATTTTAATTGGCCTTTAATTTTAATTTTAATTTTAATTTTAACTTTAATTTTAATTTAACCCTAATTTTAATTTTAATTTTAATTGGCCTTAATTTTAATTTTAACTTAATATTTTTTAATTCTAATTTTAACCCTAATTTTAATTTTAATTTTAACCCTAATTTAATTTTAATTTTCTAATTTTAATTTTAATTTTCCTTAACCCTAATTTAACCCTAACCTAATTTTAATTTTAATTTTAATTTTAATTTTAACCTAATTTTTTAATTTTAATTTTAACCCTAATTTTAATTTTAACCTTTTAATTTTAATTTCTTTAATTTTAATTTTAATTTTAATTTTAATTTTAATTTTAATTTAATTTTAACCTCCCTTAACCTAACCTTAATTTTAACCCTAATTTTAACCTGGCCTAACCTGGCCTTTTAATTTTAACCCTAACCTATTTTAATTTTAATTTTAATTTTAACCCTAACCTAACCTAATTTTAATTTTAATTTTAACCTTTAACCTTAATTTTAATTTTAATTTTAACCCTTTAACCTTAACCCTAACCCTAACCCTAACCTTAACCCTTTAATTTTAATTTTAATTTAATTTTAACCCTAACTTAACCTAACCTAACCCTAACCCTAACCCTAACCTAACCCCCTAACCTAACCCTAACCCTAACCCTAACCCTAACCCTAACCTAACCCTATTTTAATCCCTAACCTAACCTAACCCTAACCCTAACCCTAACCCCTAACCTAACCCTAACCCTAACCCTAACCCTAACCCTAACCCTAACCCTAACCCTAACCCTAACCCTAACCCTAACCTAACCCTAACCCTACCTGGGAACCTAAAACCTCCCAGATAGATGGCAGAATCAGGAGTCTAATTAGAATGGACAAAAACACACTTCACAATCATCAGACTCACACAGATAGGGAGGATAACCTTACACACGTAGAAAGACAGGCAATACAACAACTTAAAAATAACCCACACATCATCATTAAACCAGCAGACAAAGGTTCAAAAATAGTAATACTGGATAAACATCAATACATGTATGAAGCCAACAGACAGTTATCAAACACCAAACATTATAAACAAATAGAAAACAGTATACAACCACAGACACAGACACAGCTAAGGACAATAATAAAAAGACTCTACGACCAACACTACATCACAGCAAAACAACGGGACTTTCTCTACGGTACAGACACCCCACGACCTAGACTATTCTATTTACTGTTAAAAGTACACAAGGAACCGGAGACATGGACAATTCCTTTGAAGTTCCTCCCGGCAGACCGATTGTCTCAGACTGCAATAGTGAATCTTACAACATTTCACAATACATAGATCATCACATCAACCCTCTCTCCACTAGGCACCCCAGCTTCCTCAGGGACACCTACCACTTCATGGAGAGGATTGGACCCATAGTTGTTCCCTCCCATACACACATATTCACGATAGATATTGATAGCCTATATACCAACATAAATACAGCAACAGGAATACAAGCAATTAGAAACATATTTAAGAGATACCCAGACAACACTAGACCAGATAAAGAAATATTACAACTATTAGAAATCAGCCTGACTAGTAATGACTTCTTGTTTAATGACCAATATTACCTGCAGGTGGAGGGAACAGCTATGGGCAAGAAATTTGCACCTGCTTACGCCAACATATACATGGCTGAATGGGAGAGAGAGGCACTGGCCAAGTGTCCATATCAACCCACTTTCTATTACCGCTTTTTAGATGACATAATAGGAGCCTGGCCCCACGACATCCAGTTATTCACAAATTTTATAAACATTCTCAACGGTCATCATCCATCCATCAAGGTTAAATACACAATTCATCCGCAGGAAGTCAACTTCTTAGACACAACAGTTTTTTTCAGTAACAACAATCAATCACAGAAAACACTACACACTAGAGTTTACTTCAAACCAACAGACACACATGCTTTACTTCATAAACACAGTTACCATCCTAAACATACATTTAAGGGAATAATAAAATCACAAATTATACGGTTCTACAGGATATCATCTTGCAAGCAAGACCTGGACTATGCAATAAATATACTATTCAAGGCACTTAGAAGAAGAGGATATTCAAAACGATTCTTAAGAACCATTAAAAATAACACATTGGCCGCCCTCCTCCCATTCATCCAACACTCACAGACCACAGCAAATCATCCACCTCTCTTAACCCTAACCTCAATCTTATTCCTAACCTTAACCCCTTCCCAAACCTCACGCCTAACCTTAACCCTCCCCTTAACCCCACGCCTAATCTTAACCTCTTCTCAAACTGCACGCCTAACCTTAACCTTTCCCCCAACCCCACGTCTAATCTTAACCTCCTCCCAAACCTCACGCCTAACCTTAACCCCATACCTAACCTTAACCTCTCCCCAAACCCCACGCCTAACCCTAACCCTAACCCTAACCCTAACCCTAACCTTAACCCTAACCTTAACCCTAACCTTAACCCTAACCTTAACCCTCCCCTTAACCCCACGCCTAACCTTAACCTCTTCTCAAACTGCACGCCTAACCTTAACCTTTCCCCCAACCCCACGTCTAATCTTAACCTCCTCCCAAACCTCACGCCTAACCTTAACCCCATACCTAACCTTAACCTCTCCCCAAACCCCACGCCTAACCCTAACCCTAACCCTAACCCTAACCCTAACCTTAACCCTAACCTTAACCCTAACCTTAACCCTAACCTTAACCCTAACCCTAACCTTAACCCTAACCTTAACCTTAACCTTAACCTTCCCTTAACCCCACGCCTAACCTTAATCCTTCCCGTAACCCCACTCCTAACCTTAACCTTTCCCCAAACCTCACGCCTAACCTTAACCTTTCCCCCAACCCCAAGGGTAACCTTAACCTTTCCCTTAACCCCACGCCTAACCCTAATGTGTACCATTACCCTAACCAGGGTTCTCATCCTATCTCCCTCCCTCACCCTAACCCTGACTCCCCTATGGAAAGTGATCTGCACCAATCACTAAACCGAACACTTCCTCTGTCTCTTCTCCTTTGGCATCAATACTCAATCAACAGACAATTATCATCCCCCTAGTAACCACATTTTCACATAGAATTAGACCCCTACATCAATCATTCAAACACAACTTCTCTACAGTTCAGCACACTTACATACCACTTAAACCATACAGAATTATTTCAGCATTTAGAAAGAACAAAAACTTAAAGGACATGCTCACCAAAGCAAGATTCAGTAGCAAGCCACCACAAGACCTCAAACCTCATAACGTCCATTTTCGACAGATAAAGTTTATTACAAATATACATAGCCACACATCAGCACCAGTACAAGAATCTTATTCATTGAACACACATAACACCATTTATATCATTACATGTACACTTTGCAATAAACAATACATTGGAGAAACCAAACACACCATAGAAACCAGACTCAAACAACACCTGTATAACATTAAAAGGGCACACCTACAAACAGAACTCATAACCCACTTCCAGGAGCATCCCATTACTCACCTTACCATATCAGGGTTACAGGCACATATAGGCTGGACCTGTGGGCAGCGAAAGAGGGTAGAACGGGAGTGGATCCAGCACCTACAGACAATAACGCCAAATGGCCTGAACGAGAGGTTTTAGAAAATGGGTTTTAACAGACAGGAAAATGGATGGAGAAGAACATGGTTTTATTCATAATTTATTTTTATTCTCTATAGATTTATGTCTTGTTTGGTTTTAGTTTGGCACTGCCTCTTTTAGGTTTCCGTCCTTTAACAAAACAATAAAACCATTTAAATGCACAATATGGCGTTTATATTCACATTTAACAACACTATGGTTGAATGGATCTCTCACCACATTGACTTCTGTACTGCCATCCAGAAAAAGAGGCAACTTTGAGTTTACCTCAGTTTTATTTATGGTTTTAAGAGGACATCTACGGGCCTTTTTAAGTACTACACCTATTATATTAGATTATCACACATGGGAGGGATAAACAGGAGATAGGCCTGTGCACCGTAAAACGAACTAGTTGAAACGAAACACATTTATATTCAAAACCTAACCCTAACCCTAACCCTAACCCTAACCCTAACCCTAACCCTAACCCTAACCCTAACCCTAACCCTAACCCTAACCCTAACCCTAACCCTAACCCTAAACCCTAACCCTAACCCTAACCCTAACCCTAACCCTAACCCTAACCCTAACCCTAACCCTAACCCTAACCCTAACCCCTAACCCTAACCCTAACCCTAACCCTAACCCTAACCCTAACCCTAACCCTAACCCTAACCCTAACCCTAACCCTAACCCTAACCCTAACCCTAACCCTAACCCTAACCCTAACCCTAACCCTAACCCTAACCCTAACCCTAACCCTAACCCTAACCCTAACCCTAACCCTAACCCTAACCCTAACCCTAACCCTAACCCTAACCCTAACCCTAACCCTAACCCTAACCCTAACCCTAACCCTAACCCTAACCCTAACCCTAACCCTAACCCTAACCCTAACCCTAACCCTAACCCTACCTGGGAACCTAAAACCTCCCAGATAGATGGCAGAATCAGGAGTCTAATTAGAATGGACAAAAACACACTTCACAATCATCAGACTCACACAGATAGGGAGGATAACCTTACACACGTAGAAAGACAGGCAATACAACAACTTAAAAATAACCCACACATCATCATTAAACCAGCAGACAAAGGTTCAAAAATAGTAATACTGGATAAACATCAATACATGTATGAAGCCAACAGACAGTTATCAAACACCAAACATTATAAACAAATAGAAAACAGTATACAACCACAGACACAGACACAGCTAAGGACAATAATAAAAAGACTCTACGACCAACACTACATCACAGCAAAACAACGGGACTTTCTCTACGGTACAGACACCCCACGACCTAGACTATTCTATTTACTGTTAAAAGTACACAAGGAACCGGAGACATGGACAATTCCCTTTGAAGTTCCTCCCGGCAGACCGATTGTCTCAGACTGCAATAGTGAATCTTACAACATTTCACAATACATAGATCATCACATCAACCCTCTCTCCACTAGGCACCCCAGCTTCCTCAGGGACACCTACCACTTCATGGAGAGGATTGGACCCATAGTTGTTCCCTCCCATACACACATATTCACGATAGATATTGATAGCCTATATACCAACATAAATACAGCAACAGGAATACAAGCAATTAGAAACATATTTAAGAGATACCCAGACAACACTAGACCAGATAAAGAAATATTACAACTATTAGAAATCAGCCTGACTAGTAATGACTTCTTGTTTAATGACCAATATTACCTGCAGGTGGAGGGAACAGCTATGGGCAAGAAATTTGCACCTGCTTACGCCAACATATACATGGCTGAATGGGAGAGAGAGGCACTGGCCAAGTGTCCATATCAACCCACTTTCTATTACCGCTTTTTAGATGACATAATAGGAGCCTGGCCCCACGACATCCAGTTATTCACAAATTTTATAAACATTCTCAACGGTCATCATCCATCCATCAAGGTTAAATACACAATTCATCCGCAGGAAGTCAACTTCTTAGACACAACAGTTTTTTTCAGTAACAACAATCAATCACAGAAAACACTACACACTAGAGTTTACTTCAAACCAACAGACACACATGCTTTACTTCATAAACACAGTTACCATCCTAAACATACATTTAAGGGAATAATAAAATCACAAATTATACGGTTCTACAGGATATCATCTTGCAAGCAAGACCTGGACTATGCAATAAATATACTATTCAAGGCACTTAGAAGAAGAGGATATTCAAAACGATTCTTAAGAACCATTAAAAATAACACATTGGCCGCCCTCCCTCCCATTCATCCAACACTCACAGACCACAGCAAATCATCCACCTCTCTTAACCCTAACCTCAATCTTATTCCTAACCTTAACCCTTCCCAAACCTCACGCCTAACCTTAACCCTCCCCTTAACCCCACGCCTAATCTTAACCTCTTCTCAAACTGCACGCCTAACCTTAACCTTTCCCCAACCCCACGTCTAATCTTAACCTCCTCCCAAACCTCACGCCTAACCTTAACCCCATACCTAACCTTAACCTCTCCCCAAACCCCACGCCTAACCCTAACCCTAACCCTAACCCTAACCCTAACCCTAACCCTAACCCTAACCCTAACCCTAACCCTAACCTTAACCCTAACCTTAACCCTAACCTTAACCCTCCCCTTAACCCCACGCCTAACCTTAACCTCTTCTCAAACTGCACGCCTAACCTTAACCTTTCCCCCAACCCCACGTCTAATCTTAACCTCCTCCCAAACCTCACGCCTAACCTTAACCCCATACCTAACCTTAACCTCTCCCCAAACCCCACGCCTAACCCTAACCCTAACCCTAACCCTAACCCTAACCTTAACCCTAACCTTAACCCTAACCTTAACCCTAACCTTAACCCTAACCCTAACCTTAACCCTAACCTTAACCTTAACCTTAACCTTCCCCTTAACCCCACGCCTAACCTTAATCCTTCCCGTAACCCCACTCCTAACCTTAACCTTTCCCCAAACCTCACGCCTAACCTTAACCTTTCCCCCAACCCCAAGGGTAACCTTAACCTTTCCCTTAACCCCACGCCTAACCCTAATGTGTACCATTACCCTAACCAGGGTTCTCATCCTATCTCCCTCCCTCACCCTAACCCTGACTCCCCTATGGAAAGTGATCTGCACCAATCACTAAACCGGAACACTTCCTCTGTCTCTTCTCCTTTGGCATCAATACTCAATCAACAGACAATTATCATCCCCCTAGTAACCACATTTTCACATAGAATTAGACCCCTACATCAATCATTCAAACACAACTTCTCTACAGTTCAGCACACTTACATACCACTTAAACCATACAGAATTATTTCAGCATTTAGAAAGAACAAAAACTTAAAGGACATGCTCACCAAAGCAAGATTCAGTAGCAAGCCACCACAAGACCTCAAACCTCATAACGTCCATTTTCGACAGATAAAGTTTATTACAAATATACATAGCCACACATCAGCACCAGTACAAGAATCTTATTCATTGAACACACATAACACCATTTATATCATTACATGTACACTTTGCAATAAACAATACATTGGAGAAACCAAACACACCATAGAAACCAGACTCAAACAACACCTGTATAACATTAAAAGGGCACACCTACAAACAGAACTCATAACCCACTTCCAGGAGCATCCCATTACTCACCTTACCATATCAGGGTTACAGGCACATATAGGCTGGACCTGTGGGCAGCGAAAGAGGGTAGAACGGGAGTGGATCCAGCACCTACAGACAATAACGCCAAATGGCCTGAACGAGAGGTTTTAGAAAATGGGTTTTAACAGACAGGAAAATGGATGGAGAAGAACATGGTTTTATTCATAATTTATTTTTATTCTCTATAGATTTATGTCTTGTTTGGTTTTAGTTTGGCACTGCCTCTTTTAGGTTTCCGTCCTTTAACAAAACAATAAAACCATTTAAATGCACAATATGGCGTTTATATTCACATTTAACAACACTATGGTTGAATGGATCTCTCACCACATTGACTTCTGTACTGCCATCCAGAAAAAGAGGCAACTTTGAGTTTACCTCAGTTTTATTTATGGTTTTAAGAGGACATCTACGGGCCTTTTTTAAGTACTACACCTATTATATTAGATTATCACACATGGGAGGGATAAACAGGAGATAGGCCTGTGCACCGTAAAACGAACTAGTTGAAACGAAACACATTTATATTCAAAACCTAACCCTAACCCTAACCCTAACCCTAACCCTAACCCTAACCCTAACCCTAACCCTAACCCTAACCCTAACCCTAACCCTAACCCTAACCCTAAACCCTAACCCTAACCCTAACCCTAACCTAACCCTAACCCTAACCCTAACCTAACCTAACCCTAACCCTAACCCTAACCCTAACCCTAACCCTAACCCTAACCTAACCCTAACCCTAACCCTAACCTAACCCTAACCCTAACCCTAACCCTAACCCTAACCCTAACCCTAACCCTAACCCTAACCCTAACCCTAACCCTAACCCTAACCCTAACCCTAACCCTAACCCTAACCCTAACCCTAACCCTAACCCTAACCCTAACCCTAACCCTAACCCTAACCCTAACCCTAACCCTAACCCTAACCCACAGCAAATCATCCACCTCTCTTAACCCTAACCTCAATTTTATTCCTAACCTTATCCCCTTCCCAAACCTCACGCCTAACCTTAACCCTCCCCTTAACCCCACGCCTAACCTTAACCTCTTCTCAAACTGCACGCCTAACCTTAACCTTTCCCCCAACCCCACGTCTAATCTTAACCTCCTCCCAAACCTCACGCCTAACCTTAACCCCATACCTAACCTTAACCTCTCCCCAAACCCCACGCCTAACCCTAACCCTAACCCTAACCCTAACCCTAACCTTAACCTTAACATTAACCTTAACCTTCCCCTTAACCCCACGCCTAACCTTAATCCTTCCCGTAACCCCTTGTCAATGGCTTGAACCAGCAGTACTCAACTGCAGTCAAGCAGTTGCAACAGCTACTGAATAAAACAACTGAAGTTTTTCCTCATGCACAGGTTTATGTTCCCATCATACACTTTTCGGATGAGCTTTCATGGGAAAAGCAGAATGTTCTGAATCAATTGAATCAGTATATTCAGAAAAATTGTAGGGAACTACTAGACCTGAATAAACTTAGATTTCACACAATGCAGGATGATCCAATACATTGGAGACCAGATACAGCTGTAAACATTTTAAATTACTGGCTAGACCAGTTAAACTATTAAGAGGGGAAGAGTGTATTGATATTACTCCCCAACACTCTAATGTACTGAATCTATCGATTACTTTTAGACTTACAGCGGCAGAACAGCAACTTCTGGAGAAGGGCCTTATGTTTATTCCGACACCCGCTAAGATCGATCGTATGGAGCTCAGGAGGGATTTGCACACTTATCATAGAAAATTAAAATTACTTGACCATTTTAATTATAATACTGACAATCAAAGAGTACCATTCATTGGTCCATCACACTGGGAGCCTAAGCTACAGGGAGTGTCTAATACGATGCAGACTTTAATTCAAAGGGACTCTACTTCCTTTAGTACATTTAGGTTCTATATGGCAGGAAAGGATAATCTTACAAAACAAGAACGGAATTCCTTAAATTCCTTAAGTAAGAATTCAAACATAATTATAAAACCAGCGGATAAGGGATCAAAGATTGTCATTTTGGATAAAACCCAGTATCTGATAGAGGCGAACAGGCAGTTGAGTAATTCTAAACATTATAGGCCACTGACTCACTCATTGCAGCAGGAGACCCAGAGACAAATGAGGGCGATTATAGGGCAACTTCATGAGAATAATTACATTACAGACAAACAAATGTTTTATCTATTTGGACCAGATACCCCACGCCCCAGACAATTTTATTTGTTGCCTAAAATCCACAAACCTCCTGAGAGACGTGGACCATTCCCTCAGAGGTTCCATGTGGTAGGCCGATTGTATCGGATTGTGGTTCGAATCTTATAGAATAGCAGAGTATTTGGATTATTTCATAAATCCCCTGTCACGGAAACATCAAAGTTTCATTAAGGATACATACGAATTTGTGACAAAATTGAAAGGAATTAGTGTGCCTAAAGAAACTGTGTTTTTTTCAATTGATATTGACTCCTTGTATACTAATATCGACACCAACTTGGGTCTCAGAGCAATCAGAAATATTTTCCATAAATATCCAGACCCAGATAGACCAGATGGGGCGTTGCTACAACTATTGGAACTTAGTTTAACAAGAAATGACTTTGAGTTCAACTCGGATTGGTTCCTCCAAATTCATGGTACAGCTATGGGGAAGAAGTTTGCCCCATCATATGCCAATATTTATATGGCAGAATGGGAACAATCTGCCCTCCCAAAATGCATAAAGCTTCCATCCTTGTATTTGCGGTATCTAGATGATATATTTGGGTTATGGACACATTCTGCCTCAGATTTTATGGAATTTGTGAGGATTTTGAATACACATCATCCGTCGATTACGATTAAATACAACGTTCAGCCGGAACGAATAGAATTTTTGGATACAGAGGTATTTTTTGTAGAGGGTAGGGATAACCTGAAGCAATTAGCAACAAAGGTTTATTTTAAACCCACGGACACTCATTCCCTCTTACATAAATCCAGTTTTCACCCAAAACACACCTACAGAGGGTTGATAAAGTCGCAGCTTATAAGATTTCATAGGATTTGTACACAGGAAAAACATGTAAATGAGGCTATAGGAATTCTCTTTAAGGCTCTTAGACCCAGAGGATACTCAAAACGTTTCCTCCGCACTATAAGAGCGGAGGTGAACACTATGGTGGCAACTGGACCTATACATGGGAGGACTAACAATGATGGCTGTATTATCCCATTTGTCACCACGTATTCACAATCTTCTATGAAGTTTAATTCCATAGTGAAGGATCATTTTAAGCAGACAAGGGGGATGGGGACACCCTCCAACAGTTCAGAGTAATATCAGCATATCGGCGAAATAAAAATTTGAAAGATGTGCTGGTACACTCTGGATTCAAGGAGAAGCTGGTGCGGCGGGGACCACACTTTAGACAAGTTAAATATATTCAGAATAAATGGTCGGGTCTAGGGGTCCCGGTGTGGGAGGGATTCCAATTGAAGACTACTAACATTGTATATGGAATTGAGTGTCTGAAATGTGGGAAATGGTATATTGGAGAAACTAGGAACTCCCTGGAAGCCAGACTCAAACAACACCTATATCATATAAGTAAAGAGTCAGTTAAAACCACACTATACACCCACTTTAGATCTCATCCAGTAGCCCAGTTAAGAATAGCGGGGTTGGAATCTAACCAAGGGTGGTCGCTAAAACAGAGACAGATCAAGGAGCGAAGTTGGATCAAAAATTGGGTACTTGCAATCCCACAGGTCTCAATGAAAAGTATTAGAGACTCTAATTCTCCCAACCTTGATCTGAACATTAAACCTGAACCATCCCTATCCCAGTTTACCCTCACCTTAACCTGAGCAATCTCACTCCTAACCCTAGCCAAGTATCACATTCCTAATTTTAACCACAAATCTCAACCTTAAGTCTATTTTAATAAGTTTAAAACCTCATTTAATTCTGACTATAATCCTAACCCTAACCCTAACCCTGACCTTAACCTCACCCTTACTGTAGCAATCCCCATCCTAGCTCTAACCTTAACCCCAATAACCCTAACCCTAACCCTCTAACCCTAACCCTAACCCTAACCCTAACCCTAACCCATCCTAGCTCTAACCTTAACCCCAATCATATAAGCCTAATCCTAAAACCGAATTTTGACTAGAACCCTAACCCACAAATCTCAACCTTAAGTCTATCTTAATAAGCTTAAAACCTTATTTAATTCTGACTAGAACCCTAACCCTAACCCTAACCCTGACCTTAACCTCACCCTTACTGTAGCAATCCCCATCCTAGCTCTAACCTTAACCCCAATCATAGAAGCCTAATCCTAAAACCGAATTTTGACTAGAACCCTGACCCTAACCCTGACCTTAACCTCAACCTTAAACCGCAGCAATCCCCACCCTTGTCCTAACCTTAACCCTGATCCTGAATCTAACCTCAGCCCTGACAATAACCTCAGATCCAATCCTGACCCTGAACATAATCCTGATTTTTAACCTCACTTCAAGCTCTAATCCCTAATCCTGAACCTGGACCTAGATTCTGACTTGAATTCAAACCCAATTTCCCGTATAACAAATTATGTATCCTTAGGAGCAATAGAATTAGAGAACAGGTGCCCGTGTATATGGTCCTCTTGAAGGGCAATTTTTTCCTAAACCTAACCCTAACCCTAACCCTAACCCTAACCCTAACCCTAACCCTAACCCTAACCCTAACCCTAACCCTAACCCTAACCCTAAACCCTAACCCTAACCCTAACCCTAACCCTAACCCTAACCCTAACCCTAACCTAACCCTAACCCTAACCCTAACCCTAACCCTAACCCTAACCCCTAACCCTAACCCTAACCCTAACCCTAACCCTAACCCTAACCCTAACCCCTAACCCTAACCCTAACCCTAACCCTAACCCTAACCCTAACCCTAACCCTAACACTAACCCCTAACCCTAACCCTAACCCTAACCCTAACCCTAACCCTAACCCTAACCCTAACCCTAACCCTAACCCTAACCCTAACCCCTAACCCTAACCCTAACCCTAACCCTAACCCTAACCCTAACCCTAACCCTAACCTAACCCTAACCCTAACCCTAACCCTAACCCTAACCCTAACCCTAACCCTAACCCTAACCCTAACCCTAACCCTAACCCTAACCCACAGCAAATCATCCACCTCTCTTAACCCTAACCTCAATTTTATTCCTAACCTTAACCCCTTCCCAAACCTCACGCCTAACCTTAACCCTCCCCTTAACCCCACGCCTAACCTTAACCTCTTCTCAAACTGCACGCCTAACCTTAACCTTTCCCCCAACCCCACGTCTAATCTTAACCTCCTCCCAAACCTCACGCCTAACCTTAACCCCATACCTAACCTTAACCTCTCCCCAAACCACACGCCTAACCCTAACCCTAACCCTAACCCTAACCCTAACCTTAACCTTAACATTAACCTTAACCTTCCCCTTAACCCCACGCCTAACCTTAATCCTTCCCGTAACCCCACTCCTAACCTTAATCTCTCCCCAAACCCCACGACTAACCCTAACCTCTCCCCAAACCTCACGCCTAACCTTAACCTTTCCCCCAACCCCAAGGGTAACCTTAACCTTTCCCTTAACCCCACGCCTAACCCTAATGTGTACCATTACCCTAACCAGGGTTCTCATCCTATCTCCCTCCCTCACCCTAACCCTGACTCCCCTATGGAAAGTGATCTGCACCAATCACTAAACCGGAACACTTCCTCTGTCTCTTCTCCTTTGGCATCAATACTCAATCAACAGACAATTATCATCCCCCTAGTAACCACATTTTCACATAGAATTAGACCCCTACATCAATCATTCAAACACAACTTCTCTACAGTTCAGCACACTTACATACCACTTAAACCATACAGAATTATTTCAGCATTTAGAAAGAACAAAAACTTAAAGGACATGCTCACCAAAGCAAGATTCAGTAGCAAGCCACCACAAGACCTCAAACCTCATAACGTCCATTTTCGACAGATAAAGTTTATTACAAATATACATAGCCACACATCAGCACCAGTACAAGAATCTTATTCATTGAACACACATAACACCATTTATATCATTACATGTACACTTTGCAATAAACAATACATTGGAGAAACCAAACACACCATAGAAACCAGACTCAAACAACACCTGTATAACATTAAAAGGGCACACCTACAAACAGAACTCATAACCCACTTCCAGGAGCATCCCATTACTCACCTTACCATATCAGGGTTACAGGCACATATAGGCTGGACCTGTGGGCAGCGAAAGAGGGTAGAACGGGAGTGGATCCAGCACCTACAGACAATAACGCCAAATGGCCTGAACGAGAGGTTTTAGAAAATGGGTTTTAACAGACAGAAAAATGGATGGAGAAGAACATGGTTTTATTCATAATTTATTTTTTATTCTCTATAGATTTATGGTTTGTTTGGTTTTAGTTTGGCACTGCCTCTTTTAGGTTTCCGTCCTTTAACAAAACAATAAAACCATTTAAATGCACAATATGGCGTTTATGTTCACATTTAACAACACTATGGTTGAATGGATCTCTCACCACATTGACTTCTGTACTGCCATCCAGAAAAAGAGGCAACTTTGAGTTTACCTCAGTTTTATTTATGGTCTTAGGAGGACATCTACGGGCCTTTTTAAGTACTACACCTATTATATTAGATTATCACACATGGGAGGGATAAACAGGAGATAGGCCTGTGCACCGTAAAACGAACTAGTTGAAACGAAACACATTTATATTCAAAACCTAACCCTAACCCCTAACCCCTAACCCCTAACCCCTAACCCTAACCCTAACCCCAACCCCAACCCCAACCCCAACCCCAACCCTAACCCTAACCCTAACCCCTAACCCCTAACCCCTAACCCCTAACCCCTAACCCTAACCCTAACCCTAACCTTAACCATCCCAAAACCCATACCTAAACTTAACCCGAACCTTAACCCTTCTTAAAAAACCATATCTTACCCTAACCCTAAACCCTAACCTTAACCATTCTTAAACCCTACCTAACCTTAACCCTACAGACAGACAGTCCTTTAACCCAACCAACGGGTTAATCTACAAGTGGGCTACCATGGGGCCTACGACTTTGGCCGGCCGCGCCCGTACCCTCCGACCCGCGCGTATATGATGTGGAGTGCAACCCCTCCCTTCCCCCCTCCGGTTTCCACGTGTCAGAGATGGAAGTGGATCAACCGACTCAAAACTAGAAACCTAACCCTAACCCTAACCCTAACCCCTAACCCTAACCCTAACCCTAACCCTAACCCTAACCCTAACCCTAACCCTAACCCTAACCCTAACCCCTAACCCCTAACCCTAACCCTAACCCTAACCCTAAAGCAGTCACCCCTACTCCTAAAGCAGTCACCCCTACTCTTAAAGCAGTCACCCCTACTCCTAAAGCAGTCACCCCTACTCTTAAAGCAGTCACCCCTACTCTTAAAGCAGTCACCCCTACTCCTAAAGCAGTCACCCCTACTCTTAAAGCAGTCACCCCTACTCTTAAAGCAGTCACCCCTACTCCTAAAGCAGTCACCCCTACTCTTAAAGCAGTCACCCCTATCATAGCCCAGGTTCACCACACAGCCAACAGTCAAACAGAAACTTGTACACTTGCAGTCACCCCTACTCCTAAAGCAGTCACCCCTATCATAGTCCAGGTTCACCACACAGCCAACAGTCAAACAGAAACTTGTACACTTACAGCTACACCTATTAAACAAAACACTAACTGCAAAGGAGCACAGAGTAATGTATCAATATTACTCAGGGACATAATTACATCTGCTCCTCTTTCACCCACAGGAGGCGCCAGGCAAGGGGTACAGACAAGGACAGGGCAATTCAAGGGGCACATGACAATGACTAAAGGGCAAGACAATGGGCAACGCCCCAAAGCTCCCAAATCCGAACCCCCACAAAAAACAAATATAGCTGTGCCTCTGCCGGTCCAGGGTCCCTGTACAACTGGCGCCTCAAAATACCCACCATCACACCCACCACAGCCCCATCTTCAACCCCAACCCCAACCACAGCCTATACCCACACACCCTTCCCAAAAACCCTTCTATCACAAGGCTAGGCCGAACTACAAGGTAGCAGATTGGAACATTGAGGGACATACACCAACACTCATCATAGGAGACTCAAATCTCAACCGGATCCCACCATTCAATAACCCCAACATCCAGGTAGACAGTTACCCAGGGGCAACATTCTACCACTTCATAAAAGTACTGGAGAAAACCCCCATACACACAGACACGGCGACGGTTGTTATCTCGGTGGGCCTGAACAATAAAGACCATGACCCATTCCAAACATCACTAAAACAGTTGTCAGGTATGCACAAGGAGGCAAAGAAAACATTTCCAAACGCAACAATATACATTCCTGTCATCAGCCATTCACCTCTTCTTACTCCACAGCAGAAGAGAAACCTTAAGCTCATTAACGCTTACATCACCACTAACTTCCCAACCCTATTAGAGATCCCACAAGACACATTTCACACAACAACAGATCTCATACACTGGACATCCACCACAGCAGACCTCATCTTTCAACACTGGTGTAGACAGTTAAATTTACATTAACCACAAGCCACAGTCTGGATAGAAATAACTTTTCTTGCAATCTCTCTCCTTCCCCAATAACCAGTGCAGATCCCCACCAAGGGGAGCAGCGGACCGGTCAACAACTAATATCATGAATCTTTCCAAATCTTTCATACCCACAGCAGCACAGGTAAAGCTCCTGGAGAGAGGGTTGACATTCATCCCTCGCCCAAACAAATTTGATTGGGAGGAACTTCAAAGGGACACCCACAAATACCATAGAAGACTTAAACTGTTGGACTATTTTGACTACAACACAGAGGACAATCACCTACCATTTACTTTACCATCTACCTGGGAACCTAAAACCTCCCAGATAGATGGCAGAATCAGGAGACTAATTAGAATGGACAAAAACACACTTCACAATCATCAGACTCACACAGATAGGGAGGATAACCTCACACACGTAGAAAGACAGGCAATACAACAACTTAAAAATAACCCACACATCATCATTAAACCAGCAGACAAAGGTTCAAAAATAGTAATACTGGATAAACATCAATACATGTATGAAGCCAACAGACAGTTATCAAACACCAAACATTATAAACAAATAGAAAACAGTATACAACCACAGACACAGACACAGCTAAGGACAATAATAAAAAGACTCTACGACCAACACTACATCACAGCAAAACAACGGGACTTTCTCTACGGTACAGACACCCCACGACCTAGACTATTCTATTTACTGTTAAAAGTACACAAGGAACCGGAGACATGGACAATTCCCTTTGAAGTTCCTCCCGGCAGACCGATTGTCTCAGACTGCAATAGTGAATCTTACAACATTTCACAATATATAGATCATCACATCAACCCTCTCTCCACTAGGCACCCCAGCTTCCTCAGGGACACCTACCACTTCATGGAGAGGATTGGACCCATAGTTGTTCCCTCCCATACACACATATTCACGATAGATATTGATAGCCTATATACCAACATAAATACAGCAACAGGAATACAAGCAATTAGAAACATATTTAAGAGATACCCAGACAACACTAGACCAGATAAAGAAATATTACAACTATTAGAAATCAGCCTGACTAGTAATGACTTCTTGTTTAATGACCAATATTACCTGCAGGTGGAGGGAACAGCTATGGGCAAGAAATTTGCACCTGCTTACGCCAACATATACATGGCTGAATGGGAGAGAGAGGCACTGGCCAAGTGTCCATATCAACCCACTTTCTATTACCGCTTTTTAGATGACATAATAGGAGCCTGGCCCCACGACATCCAGTTATTCACAAATTTTATAAACATTCTCAACAGTCATCATCCATCCATCAAGGTTAAATACACAATTCATCCGCAGGAAGTCAACTTCTTAGACACAACAGTTTTTTTCAGTAACAACAATCAATCACAGAAAACACTACACACTAGAGTTTACTTCAAACCAACAGACACACATGCTTTACTTCATAAACACAGTTACCATCCTAAACATACATTTAAGGGAATAATAAAATCACAAATTATACGGTTCTACAGGATATCATCTTGCAAGCAAGACCTGGACTATGCAATAAATATACTATTCAAGGCACTTAGAAGAAGAGGATATTCAAAACGATTCTTAAGAACCATTAAAAATAACACATTGGCCGCCCTCCCTCCCATTCATCCAACACTCACAGACCACAGCAAATCATCCACCTCTCTTAACCCTAACCTCAATTTTATTCCTAACCTTAACCCCTTCCCAAACCTCACGCCTAACCTTAACCCTCCCCTTAACCCCACGCCTAACCTTAACCTCTTCTCAAACTGCACGCCTAACCTTAACCTTTCCCCCAACCCCACGTCTAATCTTAACCTCCTCCCAAACCTCACGCCTAACCTTAACCCCATACCTAACCTTAACCTCTCCCCAAACCCCACGCCTAACCCTAACCCTAACCCTAACCCTAACCCTAACCTTAACCTAACATTAACCTTAACCTTCCCCTTAACCCCACGCCTAACCTTAATCCTTCCCGTAACCCCACTCCTAACCTTAATCTCTCCCCAAACCCCACGACTAACCCTAACCTCTCCCCAAACCTCACGCCTAACCTTAACCTTTCCCCCAACCCCAAGGGTAACCTTAACCTTTCCCTTAACCCCACGCCTAACCCTAATGTGTACCATTACCCTAACCAGGGTTCTCATCCTATCTCCCTCCCTCACCCTAACCCTGACTCCCCTATGGAAAGTGATCTGCACCAATCACTAAACCGGAACACTTCCTCTGTCTCTTCTCCTTTGGCATCAATACTCAATCAACAGACAATTATCATCCCCCTAGTAACCACATTTTCACATAGAATTAGACCCCTACATCAATCATTCAAACACAACTTCTCTACAGTTCAGCACACTTACATACCACTTAAACCATACAGAATTATTTCAGCATTTAGAAAGAACAAAAACTTAAAGGACATGCTCACCAAAGCAAGATTCAGTAGCAAGCCACCACAAGACCTCAAACCTCATAACGTCCATTTTCGACAGATAAAGTTTATTACAAATATACATAGCCACACATCAGCACCAGTACAAGAATCTTATTCATTGAACACACATAACACCATTTATATCATTACATGTACACTTTGCAATAAACAATACATTGGAGAAACCAAACACACCATAGAAACCAGACTCAAACAACACCTGTATAACATTAAAAGGGCACACCTACAAACTGAACTCATAACCCATTTCCAGGAGCATCCCATTACTCACCTTACCATATCAGGGTTACAGGCACATATAGGCTGGACCTGTGGGCAGCGAAAGAGGGTAGAACGGGAGTGGATCCAGCACCTACAGACAATAACGCCAAATGGCCTGAACGAGAGGTTTTAGAAAATGGGTTTTAACAGACAGAAAAATGGATGGAGAAGAACATGGTTTTATTCATAATTTATTTTTATTCTCTATAGATTTATGTCTTGTTTGGTTTTAGTTTGGCACTGCCTCTTTTAGGTTTCCGTCCTTTAACAAAACAATAAAACCATTTAAATGCACAATATGGCGTTTATGTTCACATTTAACAACACTATGGTTGAATGGATCTCTCACCACATTGACTTCTGTACTGCCATCCAGAATAAGAGGCAACTTTGAGTTTACCTCAGTTTTATTTATGGTCTTAGGAGGACATCTACGGGCCTTTTTAAGTACTACACCTATTATATTAGATTATCACACATGGGAGGGATAAACAGGAGATAGGCCTGTGCACCGTAAAACGAACTAGTTGAAACGAAACACATTTATATTCAAAACCTAACCCTAACCCTAACCCTAACCCTAACCCTCTAACCCTAACCCTAACCCTAACCCTAACAAGGGCTCAATGAGCCCCACCTGTGGGCCAATATGGGACTAATTGGACGGGGAAGGAGAAATTGACCATAAAGCTCACCTCGTTGTCTCTTTAATCACGGAAGGGTGGTTGGCTTAATGGTTAGGGTGCTTGACTCACAATCAATGGGTCGAGTGTTCGTGCCAGGCCTAGGTAAAAAAAAAAAAATTCCACAGGGGCCTGGTAACACAAAAAAGACCTATATAGGCCCATAGGCCAGAAAGCCACTGCCCTGGCCTGGGACAAAAAGCCACTGCCCTGGCCTGGGACAAAAAGCCACTGCTTATTTGAACTAACCGGTTGACATGACATTTTCAGGGAATGAGATGAAACAAAGAGGCATTAAAGGTTTGACTCTCTCTCATGGGATGAAGGGACATACAGGCATAAAGTACAAACAGCCCTAACCAGTTTGTATGCCTCTATCTGGGCAGCAGAGGTCACAAAATGATGCAAGGCCTCATTTGACCTAACCAGTAAATATGACATTTTCAGGGAATGAGATGAAACAAAGAGGCATTAAAGGTTTTACTCTCTCTCATGGGATGAAGGGACATACAGGCATAAAGTACAAACAGCCCTAACCAGTTTGTATGCCTCTATCTGGGCAGCAGAGGTCACAAGATGATGCAAGGCCTCATTTGACCTAACCAGTAAATATGACATTTTCAGGGAATGAGATGAAACAAAGAGGCATTAAAGGTTTGACTCTCTCTCATGGGATGAAGGGACATACAGGCATAAAGTACAAACATCCCTAACCAGTTTGTATGCCTCTATCTGGGCAGCAGAGGTCACAAAATGATGCAAGGCCTCATTTGACCTAACCAGTAAATATGACATTTTCAGGGAATGAGATGAAACAAAGAGGCATTAAAGGTTTTACTCTCTCTCATGGGATGAAGGGACATACAGGCATAAAGTACAAACAGCCCTAACCAGTTTGTATGCCTCTATCTGGGCAGCAGAGGTCACAAAATGATGCAAGGCCTCATTTGACCTAACCAGTAAATATGACATTTTCAGGGAATGAGATGAAACAAAGAGGCATTAAAGGTTTTACTCTCTCTCATGGGATGAAGGGACATACAGGCATAAAGTACAAACAGCCCTAACCAGTTTGTATGCCTCTATCTGGGCAGCAGAGGTCACAAAATGATGCAAGGCCTCATTTGACCTAACCAGTAAATATGACATTTTCAGGGAATGAGATGAAACAAAGAGGCATTAAAGGTTTTACTCTCTCTCATGGGATGAAGGGACATACAGGCATAAAGTACAAACAGCCCTAACC
>NW_025745753.1:195000-380000 GCF_021184085.1 Oncorhynchus gorbuscha | reverse complement strand
ATCGGAAGCCGGCGGAAAAATGTCCAAAGTACCATGGTTCCGAGGGGCTCACATCCCTCAAAAGTGTCCGTTACTCATTTTCTATTCGGGCTGAACAGTTTGACACCACCCCGTCTCTCTAGGACATGGAAGTCTGTTCGTCAAAAACCAGGTTTCTGAAATCGCGCCGGTACCTGTCTGGTCGACCCGCCACTGAGTGTGTACTTACCGGGCAGGCCAATCTATCGATGGAATCCCGGAAATTGAAAGGGTTTTTGTGTGCTCCGCCATCTAGGGCTTTATTCCGGTACACCAAAACGTGAATAAATCAAAAAGTACACATCCAATCTGGATGGGGTTTTTTTGCACGAAATGGCACACATAGACGAGCATTTTCATGTCATTAAAACCGTTTTTGTATAGAAACATTTAATAGAAAATTGTGTTTATAGTTTGGGCTACACAAGTGCATGTTACTGGAAACATAGGTTCCTACCAGGGCATTTTGATTTTTATATGCTCTTGTTACTTGTTGCCCATTGAGAGAGAGAGGATATGACACGAAATATGGGACCTCTAGCCCCTCGGGAAGTATTTTTAATCATTTTTTGAAAATTACCGATTTTGGTCGAAAAAATGACTAAGTCCCCACTTTTCTCAGCTGTGCACCTGGTGATTGAAAACGTGCACCTGGGAACCCGAAATTACATTAGCGGTGTTCCACAAATTCATGCCCGCTATGGAGCACCCTAACACGGACCTTTATCCATGGGGGACCACCCTATACATCCGTGTACCTGGTGATTGAAAACGTGCACCTGGGAACCCGAAAATTAAAATATGGTCCTAAATGCACCTGCCGGTGTTCCTGACATGCATGCCCGCTATAGGAGCACCCTACTACGGCCCTCTAGCCGTGGGGCCCTCCCTGAGTGATTTATGGACACTTTGTGCCAATCTCATTTCAAGTAGTCACCTCGCAAGGTGTTTGAAGGTAAGGCCTCATTTGAACTAAAATTAAAATATGGTCCTAAATGCACCTGCCGGTGTTCCTGACATGCATGCCCGCTATAGGAGCACCCTACTACGGCCCTCTATCCGTGGGGGCCCTCCCTGAGTGATTTATGGACACTTTGTGACATTTCGGTGGATGAGGATTAGGATCTACCTCTGTGTGCCTGGTGATTGAAAACGTGCACCTGGGAACCCGAAAATTAAAATATGGTCCTAAATGCACCTACAGGTGTTCCTGACATGCATGCCCGCTATAGGAGCACCCTACTACGGCCCTCTAGCCGTGGGGGCCCTCCCTGAGTGATTTATGGAAGGTTTATTTTTTTTTTACTACCCAGTGTTCCACAAATTCATGCCCGCTATGGAGCACCCTAACACGGACCTTTATCCATGGGGGACCCTATACATCCGTGTACCTGGTGATTGAAAACGTGCACCTGGGAACCCAAAATTACATTAGCGGTGTTCCACAAATTCATGCCCGCTATGGAGCACCCTAACACGGACCTTTATCCATGGGGGACCACCCTATACATCCGTGTACCTGGTGATTGAAAACGTGCACCTGGGAACCCGAAAATTAAAATATGGTCCTAAATGCACCTACAGGTGTTCCTGACATGCATGCCCGCTATAGGAGCACCCTACTACGGCCCTCTAGCCGTGGGGGCCCTCCCTGAGTGCTTTATGGACACTTTATTATGCCGCAATCTTGGGCTATATCCTAAAAACACCAAAACGTGAATAAATCAAATGGTAAATGTCCAATCTGGATGGGGTTTTTTTTAAACGAAAGGGCATACATAGACGGACATTTTCATGTCATTAAAACCGTTTTTGTATAGAAACTTTTAATAGAAAATTGTGTTTATAGTTTGGGCTACACAAGTGCATGTTGCTGGAAACATAGGTTCCTACCAGGGCATTTTGTTTTTTACATGCTCTACTTGTTGCCCATTGAGAGAGAGGGTATGACACGAAATATGGGACCTCTAGCCCTTCGGGAAGTATGGTTAATGTCTTTTTGAAATAAATGACTGGGCCGGAAAAAAAATAGCCGTGCACCTGGGAACCCAAAATTACATTAGCGGTGTTCCACAAATTCATGCCCGCTATGGAGCACCCTAACACAGACCTTTATCCATGGGGGACCACCCTATACATCCGTGTACCTGGTGATTGAAAACGTGCACCTGGGAACCCGAAAATTAAAATACTCTCCTAAATGCACTTACCGGTCATTCTCATATTAATGCCCACTTTGGAGACTGATAGATGGTACAGTTGGCGACATCTAGTGAATTTTAAAAAGTAGTACAGATTCATTCTGGGAAGTAATATTACTATGATTATATGGATGAATCTAAAAGATGTTGGAAAATTTACTCAGTCCAAACTTTTCTAAAATAAATCTATGTTTTATGTGCAACTGGTGATTGAAAATAGGCACCTGGTAACCCAAAATGAAACACATTTTTAATCATTTTAATGCATAATGACACAAATACAAGGGTGAATTTCAAACAAATATGCTTTATTTAATCAGTTAATCATGGATTTATTTGACCCTCAATCAGTGTCCGGGCCCGGCTGGCATTTTGGGGCAAATTATGGTACCGGTAGTAACGTGACTGCGTTTCCAGAGAGTGACACATATGGTCAGCAACAGTTCCCCGGTCTGTAACTGAGCCTTGGTTAAAGTTCAACGTGGCAACACTGCGTCGAATTGTACCGAAGGTCACTTTCCTTCCAATGCCAAACTCTGCAAAGATTTTCCCCACATACTCACACAGATTAGCGTAGGGTTGACCACAGGATGTGAAAAAGAACAGTTCTGTGTCTGAGGTCATTCCACTCAGATGAGGCCTGATTTGATGGAATCGTTGAAGCCAAGTGTATTCCTCCTGACATAGAACAATTCGGCACTCCCGAAGCTATAGTTAGTTTTGTGGGAAGCTACACACATCTGATAACCCCCACCTTCCGGGGTTACTTCACTGAAATCACTCACACTAAATAGTGTGACTGGGGATCGTCGAGTGCCATTAAATATTGCCAACCGGCTGGCCATGAGAGCTGCAAACCTACGCCTGTCAGAGCATGTGGCACGTTCCTCCAGCCTACTTAGAACTGAAGGAATGGCTTGATTGCTTAGCTCAACAAAGCGTTTTAACTCCGCAGCGCTGAGCACCTCGTCCCTGCAGCGTTGGCGGAATTTTGACCTATACGTTGCCTGGCTCTGCCGTGAGTCCCTGTCCATCTTCGCCAAGCAGAGTAACATCTTTCGAATTGCAGCGACCTTAGCTTGCATACCATCTGGCCGGAACTGAATAAGATAATTGAGGAAACTTCTAACATCGGTTCGGTACATTTTTAACGTGGATGGTGCCAAACCACGGCTGTCACATTGAGCATACCAATCAGACACACGTCTGTAGTTATCCAGAAAACACAGTCCTTCATCGGACTTGCCCTCCGACATAATGTGGAGGAATTGCCGTACTCGGGACATACTGGTGCGACTATTGTCAATTCGTTTAACTGAAGGTTGTACACCCACAATATAGTTTTCATACTCGTTCAAAATGGCATTACTCCAAACCTGAATTCGGGACGGCACACCGCCGTCTTCATCACTCTCGCTATCAGTGAAAGTCACCACGACGCAGCCTTGCTCCCTCGGTTCCGAGCACAGTTCAATATCCACTTGACTGGTTGGCTGCACCGCCGTCGAAGAACATGCCGTCTGATCACACTCGTCCACCAGCTGCTGCTCCACGGACAAACACTGCAAAATCACTGGGTCCTCCGGCCGCGGTTGAAGCACTGATTCGGCCTGCTGTCTCTCAGTAGAAATCCGGCTAAATTGCATAGCATTCGTCCAATCCATAGTACCAAACTTAAGTGCATGTACAGACTTCAAATGTCGATCTAGCCGCACTATATTCTGTTTACAACAAAGTCCACAGTCGCGTCTTGGTCTGGTACTCATAGCTTCTCTCTCCTGCCTTCGTCCGTGTCTCTTTGTTTGCTGCACCTAACCCTAACCCTAACCCCTAACCCTAACCCTAACCCCTAACCCCTAACCCTAACCCTAACCCTAACCCTAACCCTAACCCTAACCCCACCTCTTTAAGGAATACCTAGGATAGGATAAAGTAATCCTTCTACCCCCCCCTTTAAGATTTAGATGCACTATTGTAAAGTGACTGTTCCACTGGATGTCATAAGGTGAATGCACCAATTTGTAAGTCGCTCTGGATAAGAGCATCTGCTAAATGACTTTAATGTAAATGTAAATGTAAAGCTAAGTACAGAATCAATCATTAGGTTGTTTTTAACATATAGATTCAATAAAGTTCCAACCGGAGTATTCCGATTGATGAGCAATGGAAAACAAGTGGATACCATGAGGAATGCGCATGATCAGAAAATGGCTGACTGCCAGTCACCTGATAGATTCTGCTCTCATTCAGTCCCACAACACAGTAGAAGTCTCATTCAAATTTCTATAGATGGTTGACATCTAGTGGAACCCCTAGGAAGTGCAACATCATTAACTTCTTGATGCTACCCATCCCTTTAGCGGGATCATTGTCATCAACAACCGCTGAATTGCATAGCTGCAAATTCAAATAATATTACTAAACATATTTATATTCATGAAATCACAAGTGCAATATAGCAAAACACAGCTTAGCCTTTTATTAATCAACCTGTCGTGTCAGATTTTGAAAATATGCTTTACAGCGAAAGCAATCCAAGCATTTGTAAATGTATCGATCGATCGACGAAACATTATGAACACCTAGCATCAAGTAGCTTGGTCACAAAAATCAGAAAAGCAATCAAATTAATAATTTACCTTTGATGATCTTCGGATGTTGTCACTCACGAGACTCCGTTACACAATAAATGTTTATTTTGTTCCATGAAGATTATTTTTATATCCAAAATACCTGCATTTGTTTGAGGCGTTATGTTCAGAAATCCACAGGAAAGAGCGGTCACGACAAATTCCAAATAGTATCCGTAATATCCACAGAAACGTGTCAAACGTTTTTTATAATCAATCCTCGGGTTGTTTTTAAAATATATAATCGATAATATATCAACCGCAACTGTCTTTTTCAGTAGGAGAGGGAAAGGCAATGGCTCTTCAAACTCTGTTGCGCCAAGCAAAATGCTGCTGGCACCGGGCCATACAATGACGCGATGTTATCTTTCTCGCTAATTTTTCAAAATAAAAGCCTGAAACTATGTCTAAAGACTGTTAACACCTTGAGGAAGCGATAGGACAAGGAATCTGGTTGATATCTCTTTAAATGGAGCAAAGTCAGGCTATGGAACATGGAGTTTTCAAAATAGAAGCCAATACCTGGTTTGATTTTCCTCAGGGTTTCCCCTGCAATATCAGTTCTGTTATACTCTCAGACAATGTTTTGACAGTTTTGGAAACGTTAGAGAGTATACCCCCATAGAGACTGCCAGAGGTCCGGACAACAGGCCCTCCGATTTGACACACTGAACTCGGTCACATAAGTAGTGTTGGGGAATAATCAGAATTAGTTGGTAACATAGGTAAGATGTTTTATATTCATCATATGTTTGTAAGTTACTTCTCATCAGAATGTGTTTGTATAATACTGTGGCGGGGTTGCAGAATCTGTTCTCTGTCAAGACTAAGTTATTTGGGCCGGAGAGAGGGGAGAGGTCAAGCGTGAATCTCTTGGCTCCACAATGTCTGTGTGCCAGTCAGTGTGTCTCTGTGATCTTGTCAAGATAGGATGGATTTGATATATGCCTGTTGATATGTGGATTTGGTTTATGGTTCTGAGTTTGAGAAAAGTATATAGTTTAGGAGACAAAGCTGAATGATAAATTATGCCAATGCTGTCTGGCTATGTGTGTCTTTGCTATAAAGGATCTCAGTTGAAATGTGTAAGGAACTCTCACAGAATTCATTGATAGACACTGAATTAATCTGAGAGTCACGGTTGTGACGGAGCGCATATAATTAAAGATGGACTTTATGATAACTCTGACTTGTGTGTGGTTTGCTCTCATGATTTGGTAAATAGAGGAAATTTCCACTACATTTGGCGACGAGGAGGGGATGTGAATCTTCACTCGGTGACCGTTCCTACGATCTAGGTAAATAAATCATGCACGAGGGATCCCCTAAACTTGGGATCTTAGGGAAACCACACTTCAGGAACGAAGCAGATGGACCAACCTTTGATCTGAGAGGAAGCGAGCTGAGTAGATACCACATTTCGAACTGAGTTTTTTTAAAGAACAAGGTGAGCGAACCACACACAGATTTGAAGTCGAGTTTTTTAAATTATGCCTGTTACGTATACTCTGAGCGTGAATACCTTTGTAAGGAAGGCACCTTGGCGGCGTAAGCAGGGCCGAGTCAGGGGAGAGTATTCTGAGGGTTTGTGACTCTGCCACTGTCCGGTTACGAGTGACCAAGAGCCGTCCTGACACTGAATTGATCACAGTGGGGATTTGGTGAGGTCTGTCGGGGTGAGGGGCCAAAGGTTCTGTGCATTCTAGGTGAAAACACGGCAGTTGGTGAAGCCTTATTGGAAGAAGGACCTCATTCTGTGCATCTGTGTGATTGTCTAAGTGACCCTCAGAGTTGGTGAATTGGTGAGTATTCTGTTATGGGATCACTAGGTAATAGTTGTCAGACCGTTCTGTGTGAGCGAGGTAGGGTTGACTCTGTGTGGGCAGGGTAGGGTTGACTCTGTGTGAGCGGGGTAGGGTTGAATCTGTGTGAGCGGGGTAGGGTTGACTCTGTGTGGGCAGGGTAGGGTTGACTCTGTGTGAGCGGGGTAGGGTTGACTCTATGTGAGCGGGGTAGGGTTGAATCTGTGTGAGCGGGGTAGGGTTGAATCTGTGTGAGCGGGATAGGGTTAAATCTGTGTGAGCGGGGTAGGGTTGAATCTGTGTGAGCGGGGTAGGGTTGAATCTGTGCGAGCGGGGTAGGGTTGAATCTGTGTGAGCGGGGTAGTTTGAATCTGTGTGAGCGGGGTAGGATTGACTCTGTGTGAGCGGGGTAGTTTGAATCTGTGTGAGCGGGATAGGGTTCAATCTGTGTGAGCGGGGTAGTTTGAATCTGTGTGAGCGGGGTAGGGTTGAATCTGTGTGAGCGGGGTAGTTTGAATCTGTGTGAGCGGGGTAGGATTGACTCTGTGTGAGCGGGGTAGGGTTGAATCTGTGTGAGCGGGGTAGTTTGAATCTGTGTGAGCGGGGTAGGTTTGAATCTGTGTGAGCGGGGTAGTTTGAATCTGTGTGAGCAGGGTAGGGTTGACTCTGTGTAGGCAAACCTTTTTATGTTTTGATGCCCTGTGTGGACGTCTGACCAGTTCTGTGTGAACATCTGACCAATCCTGTGTGGGTGATCCTATAAGTTCTATGTGAGCACCTACAATTTTTTAAGTTTTATATGGATTCTGTGAATTATTTGAAATGATGATAAATTTTATGTGTGTATAATCATTTACTACAGATTTGATAAAGTAATGCTGAGAATGATTAGATACAATTTAAACCACCCATTCGTAGACGTACGTAGGTTTTGAGTTGGTATCTTTAAATGGATAATTTGATAAAGATGAGGTTTTAAGCACTATTAAAATAGTCTACAAAATCTGGGAAATTGAGCTCTAGAAACTGATTAGAATGTGTCCACTTTTCGTTATCTTACCCTAACGATGTAACTATAAAACGCATATTGGATTTTCTCCGTCTGGGTGAAACATTTGAAATTTAACTGCCCTTAAGGTCTGAACATGTTATATTTTTTCTTCCCAGTATGAGAGAAGTTGCGGGATTTATTGAATAAACTGAATAAAGTTAGAGAGAATTAAGAGGGAATCTCGATGTAATTTATAATGTCGTACAAAGCCTAAGGTTTTCCATTAAACTAATTATCATTGCGTGATTAATAATGTGATGTAGTAAAGTAATTGAAATACGTTGCATAAGTAAACATAATCTACATTTATTAAAAGACTGTTTCCTAGTCATTAACTGTCGATTTTATTCTTTGATTGCTAATATATTCATTTGGAATTTGAGAATCATAGCTGGAGTAACGTTTGTAGAATGTTAGAATGTTAGAATTATTCTTCTGGGAATTGCCGATAGTGACGTGTTTTGATAGTTGACTATTGTTTGCAATTTGTTTAATATAGTGAAAAACACTGCTTTGAGGGGTTTGTATGACCTATGACCTTCTGATGACTTTTGTGGCTTGATCACCCGCTTGATCAGCCATTTGGATAATGAATTTATGGCCATTTGTAATACTGCTTTCAAAATAATTTTTGTAAAAAAATATGTTTCTTAGCCATATTTGTCATTTGGACCACTGTGAAGAGGGAGAGGGCATTGCTTTTAACTAAGGATATGCTGCTTTAAGTCTATTTTCTTATGACCATAGGGGTTAAATCATTTTTCTTTGTGGAGTTTTTTTTCAGTTTATTGATTTTAATTTGATTAGGTTAGTTGAAATTTTGTTTTACTTTTTTTTCAGTTTTGTTTTACATTACTCTCATACGGAGAGATGTGTGTAAAACATGGGGGAGGATTCAGTTTTTTGAGGGCTTGAATTGATATGTGAAGGAGTGTATTGTATTTGTTGTGTTTGTTTTGTTCTATTCCCGAGGTATAGGTCTAACTAAGGGGTGCGTCACCTGAGTGGGTTGATTCACTGTTGTGGTCATCCTGCCTGGGTTGGCGCCCCCCCCCCCCCTTGGGTTGTGCAGTGGCGGAGATCTTTGTGGGCTATACTCAGCCTTATCTCAGGATGGTATGTTGGTGGTTGAAGATATCCCTCTAGTGGTGTGGGGGCTGTGCTTTGGCAAAGTGGGTGGGGTTATATCCTTCCTGTTTGGCACTGTTCGGGGGTGTCCTCAGATGGGGCCACAGTGTCTCCTGACCCCTCCTGTCTCAGCCTCCAGTATTTTTTTTTTTTTTTTTAACCTTTTATTTAACCAGGCAAGTCAGTTAAGAACATATTCTTATTTTCAATGACGGCCTGGGAACAGTGGGTTAACTGCCTGTTCAGGGGCAGAACGACAGATTTGTACCTTGTCAGCTCGGGGGTTTGAACTCAAAACCTTCCGGTTACTAGTCCAACGCTCTAACCACTAGGCTACGCTGCCGCCCCTATTTATGCTGCAGTAGCTTATGTGTCGGGGGGCTAGGGTCAGTTTGTTATATCTGGAGTACTTCTCCTGTCCTATTCGGTGTCCTGTGTGAATCTAAGTGTGCGTTCTCTAATTCTCTCCTTCTCTCTTTCTTTCTCTCTCTCGGAGGACCTGAGCCCTAGGACCATGCCCCAGGACTACCTGACATGATGACTCCTTGCTGTCCCCAGTCCACCTGGCCATGCTGCTGCTCCAGTTTCAACTGTTCTGCCTTATTATTATTTGACCATGCTGGTCATTTATGAACATTTGAACATCTTGGCCATGTTCTGTTATAATCTCCACCCGGCACTGCCAGAAGAGGACTGGCCACCCCACATAGCCTGGTTCCTCTCTAGGTTTCTTCCTAGGTTTTGGCCTTTCTAGGGAGTTTTTCCTAGCCACCGTGCTTCTACACCTGTATTGCTTGCTGTTTGGGGTTTTAGGCTGGGTTTCTGTACAGCACTTTGAGATATCAGCTGATGTACGAAGGGCTATATAAATAAATTAGATTTGATTTGATCAGTGGAGGCTGGTGGGAGGAGCTTTAGGAGGAGAGGCTCATTGTAAGTACTGGAATGGAATAAATATGTTTGATTGCGGTCCATTAATACCATTCCAACCATTACAATGAGCCTGTCATCCCATCGCTCCTCCCTTCAGCCTCCTCTGACATTGACCCATTTATTATTTCATGTTCAAATATTTCTATGAACATGATAACTAACTAAGCTTTCCAGGTTCCAATATCCTTCATAATTGAATAGAATTACTTCCATTTCAATCATCACTTAATGTCCGTCTCTAAAACGCTCCTATGTCTGTCTCTAAAACGCTCCTGTCTGTCTCTAAAACGCTCCTGTCTGTCTCTAAAACGCTCCTATGTCTGTCTCTAAAACGCTCCTATGTCTGTCTCTAAAACGCTCCTGTCTGTCTCTAAAACGCTCCTGTCTGTCTCTAAAACGCTCCTATGTCTGTCTCTAAAACGCTCCTATGTCTGTCTCTAAAACGCTCCTATGTCTGTCTCTAAAACGCTCCTATGTCTGTCTCTAAAACGCTCCTGTGTCTGTCTCTAAAACGCTCCTATGTCTGTCTCTAAAACGCTCCTATGTCTGTCTCTAAAACGCTCCTATGTCTGTCTCTAAAACGCTCCTGTGTCTGTCTCTAAAACGCTCCTATGTCCGTCTCTAAAACGCTCCTGTCTGTCTCTAAAACGCTCCTATGTCCGTCTCTAAAACGCTCCTATGTCCGTCTCTAAAACGCTCCTGTGTCTGTCTCTAAAACGCTCCTATGTCTGTCTCTAAAACGCTCCTGTGTCTGTCTCTAAAACGCTCCTATGTCCGTCTCTAAAACGCTCCTGTCTGTCTCTAAAACGCTCCTGTGTCTGTCTCTAAAACGCTCCTATGTCCGTCTCTAAAACGCTCCTGTGTCTGTCTCTAAAACGCTCCTATGTCCGTCTCTAAAACGCTCCTGTGTCTGTCTCTAAAACGCTCCTATGTCCGTCTCTAAAACGCTCCTGTCTGTCTCTAAAACGCTCCTGTGTCTGTCTCTAAAACGCTCCTATGTCCGTCTCTAAAACGCTCCTGTCTGTCTCTAAAACGCTCCTGTGTCTGTCTCTAAAACGCTCCTGTCTGTCTCTAAAACGCTCCTATGTCTGTCTCTAAAACGCTCCTATGTCCGTCTCTAAAACGCTCCTGTCTGTCTCTAAAACGCTCCTGTGTCTGTCTCTAAAACGCTCCTGTGTCTGTCTCTAAAACGCTCCTATGTCTGTCTCTAAAACGCTCCTGTGTCTGTCTCTAAAACGCTCCTGTGTCTGTCTCTAAAATGCTCCTATGTCTGTCTCTAAAACGCTCCTGTTTCTGTCTCTAAAATGCTCCTGTGTCTGTCTCTAAAACGCTCCTGTGTCTGTCTCTAAAACGCTCCTGTGTCTGTCTCTAAAACGCTCCTATGTCTGTCTCTAAAACGCTCCTGTGTCTGTCTCTAAAACGCTCCTGTGTCTGTCTCTAAAACGCTCCTGTGTCTGTCTCTAAAACACTCCTGTGTCTGAGTTAAATGTACATGTTTCCTTGCAGGATTTGTTGAACCAAGAGGAACAGACTTCCTCCTGCTCCATCTGGAAGGATGTTCAGCCATTCTCGGGTTCCACTTATGGATTGGGAAACATTTGTTCATCGGTTGGTTAATGAATTTGAACATTTTGGATAATGATATTTTTAGAAAGAGTTTCAGTCAGTCCAGAAATACAAATAGTTGGGTTCTTGGTAGACCTGTGAAGGTCAGAAAATATATAATTTTGACCACTTTGTTTGTTAATAGCTGTCACCCACAGAAAGTCCATGCTCTTTCGGCCACAGGAGGCAGCTGAGGGGAGAACGGCTCATAATAATGGCTGAAATGGAGCCTAGAAACCATTTGTTTGATGTATTTGATACCATTCCACTAATTCCGCTCCAGTCACTAATATGAGCCCTTTCTCCCCAAATAAAGTGTCAACAACCTCCTGTGCTTTCAGACCCCAATAAAATGAAGTATTACAACCATACACAAGGTACTGGGGATCTCTGCTAAGTAATTACAGTTAGTTAGTCTTCTGTGACAAAGGTTAGTGTAGAAGTGTACAGAATTATATATTTCTTAATTCCATTCTTTTACTTTTAGATGTGTGTATTGTTGTGAATTGTTAGATACTACTGCACTGTTGGAGTTAGGAACACAAGCATTTCACTGTGTGTATGTGTATGTGTATGTGACCAATAACATCTGCTAAAAATGTGTATGTGACCAATAACATCTGCTAAAAATGTGTATGTGACCAATAACATCTGCTAAAAATGTGTATGTGACCAATAACATCTGCTAAAAATGTGTATGTGACCAATAACATCTGCTAAAAATGTGTATGTGACCAATAACATCTGCTAAAAATGTGTATGTGACCAATAACATCTGCTAAAAATGTGTATGTGACCAATAACATCTGCTAAAAATGTGTATGTGACCAATAACATCTGCTAAAAATGTGTATGTGACCAATAACATCTGCTAAAAATGTGTATGTGACCAATAACAACTACTAAAAATGTGTATGTGACCAATACAATTTCATTTGAAGTGGAGCAAAGTATGGCGAGTAGGTCTTGCCAGGCTGATGTGAATGTGGTTTAAGGGCGAGTTAAGGTTGTGTTACCAAAAGCTGGGTCTCAATGAGTTGAGTCTTGGGGCCTAGCGTTAAGGTTAAGGTTTAATTTATGAAAAAATACTTGGGTTTCTATTGTCATATGCTATTGATGCTATCTGATTTGTTAATTTATTTGTTGCAACATTGCAGATTTGCACAGGGACTACACATGGGGCAAGTTGATATGATAGAAGATGGCACTGCACAGAGCTCAAGGACTCGACAAGAATGACAAAAAGCCTGAGAAAGGTGAGAGGTGCATTGTGATTGTTACAGTTGTCGATCAACGCAAAATTATGAGCAATTTTGACTCTGAAAAAGCTCCAGTTTTGTTTATCTACATTTACTCTGAGGAAATTTTTGCCAACTTACAAACAGTATGTAAAAGGGTGTTTTAATGATCAGGTTTTTGGAATATTGAATTCATTATTTACTTATAGGGGCTACCCAAGGTTTTCAACATTTAGCTTGCTTTGCCACCCATCCAGACTAGTGTTTCCCATAGGTATTACTTGTCTTGGTGACCGGCCGGGAAGAGCAGCATGGTGCGACTCGGGAGACTTGCGTCACTGCTGCTGCCCTCTTGTGAGCCACAATGTTGAGGCAAATTAAGTAAAAGCTGTTACAAATGTGTTTTGAATACTGCTTTTAGAGCTGCATCTAACAACTATTTTTATAATTAATCTGTCAGTTATTACTCAATTTGTTTGAATTTTAAGAAGCCTGTGTTGCTGACTGTTTATAGGATGTGTTTTATCCAATATTAAAACGTTGACAGTGCATTACAGTGCAAATAGCAACAGCAGACAAACTCAAACTCAACTCAAACTCAGTTATTTTGTGACTTTATGATTTTATGACTGTCAGGGGAGAAGCTCCAGGTGGTATCCGATTTTAAGTACCTTGGCATCATACTTGATTCCAACCTCTCTTTTAAAAAGCATGTGAAAAAGGTAATTCAAATAACCAAATTCAACCTAGCTAATTTCCGATTTATACGAAATTGTTTGACTACAGAGGTAGCAAAACTGTACTTCAATTCTATGATACTCCCCCACTTAACATACTGCTTGACTAGTTGGGCCCAAGCTTGCTGTACAACATTAAAACCTATTCAGTCTGTCTACAAACAGGCTCTCAAAGTGCTTGATAGGAAGCCCAATAGCCATCATCATTGTCACATCCTTAGAAAGCATGAGCTCTTGAGTTGGGAAAATCTTGTGCAATACACCGACGCATGTCTTGTATTCAAGATCCTAAA
Organism: Oncorhynchus gorbuscha; assembly: GCF_021184085.1. Taxonomy (NCBI): domain Eukaryota; kingdom Metazoa; phylum Chordata; class Actinopteri; order Salmoniformes; family Salmonidae; genus Oncorhynchus; species Oncorhynchus gorbuscha. The sequence goes on along the minus strand of NW_025745753.1, from coordinate 366,364 downwards.
TGGCCTGGCTCCCCCTCCATTCAATATTTTTGTTAAACAGAAAACCCAGACATATGGCAGCAGATCCACAAGGTCTGCCATAAGAGGTGACTGTATAGTTCCCCTAAGGAAAAGCACCTTTAGTAAATCTGCATTCTCTGTGAGAGCTTCCCATGTCTGGAATACACTGCCATCAGACACACATAACTGCACCACATATCACACTTTCACAAAATGCTTGAAGACCTGGCTAAAGGTCAATCAGATTTGTGAACATGGTCCCTAGCTGTGTGTTGCCGCTTTCCATGTTGTCTGTTGTCTGTAGCTTGTGAGGTGTGGAAACACTTTGTTGCTTTTATGAATTTTGTTTTGCTGCTTTTTGTTCTATGTTGCTCTGTCTGTATGCTATGTCTTGCTTGTCCTATGTTGCTATGTCTTGCTTGTTCTATGGTGCTATTGTCTATATTGTAATTGTTTTTAATAACCTGCCCAGGGACTGCGGTTGAAAATTAGCCGGCTGGCTAAAACCGGCACTTTTACTGAAACGTTGATTAATGTGCACTGTCCCTGTAAAAATAAAATAAACTAAACTAAACTAAGCATATTTCAACCCTTCAGGCGCTACACAAAACGCTGAAATAAAATATAAAACATTAACTTTGACGAGCTTCTTTTGTTGGCACTCCAATATGTCCCATAAACATCACAATTGGTCCTTTTGTTTGATTAATTCCATTTATATATATCCAAAATGTCCATTTATAAAGCGCGTTTGATCCAGAAAAAAACAGCTTACAAAAATGCAACGTCACTATAAACTTTGCCAAAATATTTCAAACTACTTTTGTAATACAACTTTAGGTATTTTTAAACGTTAATAATTGATCAAATTGTAGACGGGGCAATCTGTGTTCAATGAAGGAAAGAAAACAAACCAGTGCCACTTTTCACATCTTGCGCAACTCACAAAAGTGTCCCCAGTTCCTAGTATGCCTACTTCTTCATTGCACAAAGGAATAGCCTCAACCAAATTCCAAAGACTGGTGACATCCAGTGGAAGCGGTAGGAACTGAAAACAGGTACATAAAAAAATATATACCTTAGCAATAACAAGTAAGGGAACAGAGAGAGGCAAAAAAAAGAATTCTGAACAGTTAGTCCTCGCGGTTTTGCCTGCTACATAAGTTATTTTATACTCACAGACATGATTCAGTTTTAGTAACTTCAGAGTGTTTTCTATCCAAATCTACTAATATTATGCATATCTTATATTCTTGGCATGAGTAGCAGGAAGTTGAAACTGGGCACACTCTTTATCCAAAAGTGAAAATTCTGCCCCCTAGCCCCAAGAGGTTAATTAATTTGATTAATATTATGGTGTTTCTATTCCCCAAAAATATTAGGATCAGGATTTCCGTTAGGGTGGAATGGAAAATATGGCACTGTACAACATGACAGTCGGGAGTAGGCTACAGTACTAAGAGCATAACATTTCCACACCCTAATTGTAGTCTAACCAATACACAAATGGAGATTCAGTGAAAATAAAAATCTCATTGATTCATCAAGACCAGTCCCCATGCTTGTCTCAGAGCAGTGCTGTCTTGACCTCTGACCTCTGCTGTCTTCCAGTAAGCAACAATTTGTTCATCTTCATTAGTTCCAATTTTTCTGTCATTCTGTGATATTTATTCCCATATTCCCATTATGGATCCATAAGGAAATAAACATATGCATTTTGAAAGAGTATTTTGATCATTATTTTGTTAGTTAAAGCATAAAGATGCTGAAGAAGAATTACAGTACTGTACAGTGTATGCTTTATCCAACATTTTGTGGTTGCATGAGGTCATCCACACGCACTTTAAACATTTGGATAATAAAGCATTTAATGCATTTTGAAGATAGAAGCCGCCTACATTTGTTTATTAGGCTACTGTGCAGTCTGACAAGTAAACATAGCACACAGTACATACTGTAGTAAACATGGTATAGTGCCTAATTGCTTACATAAGGGAGAGCAGGCCATGTCTAGATTTTCCCGGTGATCTCAAGTACTCATTAACTCTGTCTTTAATACTTTTTCGGGTTGAATCAGTCATGGACAAAAACTTCTAAGACAGTATTAATGGTTCACCAGGTTCACTGGTAAGTCACATTTGCCTCAGGATCCATCCCAGTTGGTGCCCACTCGTGGTATCTCTCTTCGGTTACAGAACCTTGGAATAGCAGAACAGGTGTACCTGGCATGGATTGTGACATCATCTCGTTCCTTGGCCTCTTCAATGAGTCATCCTCCGCCTGACTCTCCGCCAATGCCGCCTGACAGGGCATGTTCACTAACAAGCGGTAAATTGCTGCGTGCCTTTTAGGCTGCCCATTGTGACTTGCTTGTGGGCGTGCTGGCAGCATATGGCAGCATATAGCAGCAAGTTTGATTGTGCGTGAAGAATTCAGCATAGCAAGATTGTATGAAGGTCTGGTTATTAAATGGGTAAAAAGTTAAATTGTAATAAGCTCTAAAACACTCTGGTGACAAACACACTTTGCTTCCCTGTTTCTAATTGTCCACATGGCTGGAGAACCTATTCAAGTAAGTAAAAACTATGAATTATTTGATAACTAGCTACAGTGCAGGCTAACTCATCTGAGCTGCTAAATGAGCTAACTAGTTGACTAGCTAGCTATCTAGCCAACTTTACATACTGTATAGATAGCTAGCTAAGTGATTAAATATCACCAGCTGCCTAACTTCATATTAGCTAGCTAATCACTGTAAAAAACAACTCCAAATGCATTTGTAGGTAGCTATGGTAGCTAACAACCATGAACGAGAGTGAAAGGATAGCAGCCCCAATTGTCAAAGTGAGAGACTAGGCTATTCTCGATAGGGCAGGGACTTGTGTATTACCAGTCCCTAGAAGTGAAGATGGAGACTATAGTAACATAATATTCAATGCGATGTAATTTGAGTATAATGAAGTCTGTTTCGTGTGAGGTTTTCTGTCCTCAGATAAAACTAGCTATGAAAGCCTGTCTACAGATGAAGAGGTTCCAATGAAGAGCAGTGGTTCTCAGTCCTGGTCGTCAAAGAGGGGCACATTGTTGTTTTTGCCTCAGCACTGCACAGCTGATTCAAATGACTCATCATCAAGCTTCAAGTGGTATTTATATATTAATTTGTGATGCTATCCTTGATATGATCCTGTTATTGTCACATGCTACACACGCACATGTGTGTGCAAATACAACTATCTATCCAATATTATCATGATTTGTTATCAGGGATATTATACTTTAGTAATCCACAATAACCTGGTGATGTAAAAGGCTAATAATGACATTGTCTTCCATATTCCTACAGATACCTTGTCACTGGAGATTCTTTGAAAACGATTGCCTAAAGTTACCGTGTAACACTGCAAGGTCCGGTGACCAGGGCCATCTGGGACTGCCTCCTGGAGGAATTCAGAAGTGTGAAGGCTACCTGTGTCCTGCGTAACTTCATGAGGATGGACATAAGGACCAGAAGGGGATCTGCAGCTCGCTGCCGTGTGCCAGAGGAGAAGTGTGCTGCTCTGCAGGATGTTTCAAGGATGGGGTCCAACAACGCAGCAGGAGAGGCAATCTGTGTGCAGTGGATCTTCACCTCCTACTTCTACAAAGAGGGTGCTGTTCCCTGGTAACAGCATAGACTACACTATGCACAACCGAAGGCTTTTTTAAGAGCCATTCACATTGCAATAAGAGTATCCTTCCATTAACTTAGCTATGTTAACTGCAGTAATTACATTCTCAGTTACTCCCCTTTGTTTTCTACTTCTCAGGTGAGGGGGCTGTTTAGGTAAGGGTGTGATGTCTGTACAAAAATAGAACAGGCTATTTTAAGTCAATTTTAAAACAAGGCTTAAACATGCTCTCTCTCTCTCTCCATCTGTCTCTCGTCTGCAGGTATGTTTTGATGTGAGAGGATGCCAACCCCAGTCCCGTCATTACCACCTCACCCGCTCTTAACATAACCTTCGGGCTGACTGGGAACCCAAGGCTGGTTAGGAAACACAACTGGAGACACTATTATGTAACTGTGATGAACTGAGAAAATATTAGGATAGCACTGTGATTCATTAATCAAATGCTGCCCTCCCTGCTCCTCTTACCACTTCCCCTTTGTCGTTTACAACTCTCTCCCCACCTCTTTCTTCCTCTATTTTTATAATGCATAACAGACGTGCATTGAAGTAAAGATTGAACTTGTATTTATAATATGTTACAATTATAATATGTATAATGCATTATTATGTATTTATAACACCTGGATAATGATCATCTTTCAATTAAGCGTTTCACATTCTCTACTGGTTGAAATTAAGTCTCTCATTTGATGAAATACTACACCTATCCTGTGTTTATCAAATCAATACAGATTAAGGCAATTAGACAAAGAGATGAACTAGTTTTAGAGTATTTACATGATGCATAGGAAGTGTAGTGTACTGTTTTTAAAATTCTATTTCTGTATACAGTTGAAGTCAGAAGTTTACATACGCTTATGTTGGAGTTATTGAATGTACACTACTCTGTTATAAACACACGTATTACTATTTAGTTACATATAAGTGAATGGACACTACTCTGTTATAAACACACTATTTAGTTACATATTAATGAATGTACACTACTGTTATAAACGCACGTATTACTATTTAGTTACATATTAATGAATGTACACTACTGTTATAAACACACTGTTTAGTTACATATTAATGAATGGACACTACTGTTATAAACACACTGTTTAGTTACATATTAATGAATGTACGCTACTCTTATAAACACACTTATTACTGTTTAGTTACATATTAATGAATGCACACTACTCTGTTATAAACACAATATTTAGTTACATATTAATGAATGTACACTACTGTTATAAACACACTATTTAGTTATATATTAATTAATGTACACTACTCTGTTATAAACACACTATTTAGTTATATATTAATGAATGTAGACTACTCTTATAAACACACTTATTACTGTTTAGTTACATATTAATGAATGCACACTACTCTGTTATAAACACACTATTTAGTTACATATTAATGAATGTACACTACTCTGTTAAACACACATATTACTATTTAGTTACATATGAGTGAATGTAGACTACTCTATTATAAACAGACTATTTAGTTACATATGAGTGAATGTAGACTACTCTATTATAAACAGACTATTTAGTTACATATGAGTGAATGTAGACTACTCTATTATAAACAGACTATTTAGTTACATATGAGTGAATGTAGACTACTCTATTATAAACAGACTATTTAGTTACATATTGGTGAATGGACACTACTCTGTTATAAACACACTTGTTACTTTTTAGTTACATGTTAATGAATGGACACTTAAGGTATTACCCTATTTTTATTTTATTTAAAAAAACAGAAGAGCATTTTCATAATTTTATTTACTGGAGGACATATGACAAAAAAAATTGTTCAATCAATTTTATTAGTGGAGTGCCTTTGTTACAACTATGAAACAGAAATCATATGTGTTGGAACATGGTCACAGCTTATTTTTTATAACTAGATGCATGGTCAAGTGGTTAAAAGATAAAAACATCAGCAGCCTCAACATCATTATAAGTTCCACGTGGCCTTGATAAATAGTGAAACTCAGCACAAAAGCAATAAAGGCGTTCTAATGAATATAAGTGTAGATATGACAGCAGATTAAAATAGTAAATTATTGTCAGCTCGTGCTTGTGTGTATCTTCACTCAATGGCATCGGTTGGATTTAATTTAGCTGTTATCCCTTGTCCTAACAGTTGAAACAATTTTCGTAACTTTCACTTGCTTGACACACTTTGACATACCTTTGTTTGGTTATAGTGCGTAATAGTCTTCTTTTTATTGTGTTCCTGTCATCTTGTCATTCTTCAGCACCTTTGTGGAGTATAACGGCTGTTCAGGTGCTTTATTTTGCACAGAGGGAGGGGGCAAACGTCGAACTTTGTTCATTGTCCCGGCCACAAGGAGCCTGTTCTCCAATGACAGTGAAGAAGTTGTTCATGGTGACATTACTCCCCATTACTCCCCATTACGCCTCATCCCCACGTTCTCTGACACTCGCTCACCTGCTGCCTGATGTGTATTAACATATAACATATATATTAACATCAGCATGTCCAATTACTCACACTCTCACTGTGTAGCCTACTCCAAGTAGGCCAGAGTAGGATGATGAGACTGCTTTGAGTCGGTGGATGGATATACACTGTAGGGTCAAAATGACTGCTTTAGCAGTTCTAGTGTTAAGGAACAAAGGGTTCTACAAGTTGAGCTTAATCAGACTGCATTGGGACAAGGCAGTCTAAGACACATTGTAATAAGACAGTCTTCTACTCCAATGCACTCTGTTCATGCCCAAATCCTGCTGACTAAACCACACGTAGGACCCATGGCCAAAGAGTCTATAAGGGTAAGAGTTCTATGGCACTCCAGGTTTATAGCACACAGGGAGACACTCAAACACGTTCCTCAGGCTGTAGCAACCGATAATCTCCTTAAAGGTTTTCCTCATCTCCTGACTCCTGAATGCGTAGATCAGAGGGTCGATCACAGAGTTACACATGATGAGGATGAGGTACATGTTGAAGTGAGACATGAAGCACACACAGTACAGGTTCCTGGGGCAGGAGATCATCAGGATAAGGTGGAGGAAGAAGGGTGCCCAGCAGACGATGAAGATGCCCAGGAGGATTGTGAGAGTGATGGCTCCCTTCATGCTGGCCCTCTGGTGGATGGAGTTGTACCCTGGCAGTGCCGCGATGCGCTTTACGTGGGAGCGAGCCAGCATGAACATGTGGCTGTACAGCGAGGCCATGAGCACTAGCATGGTGAAGAACATGGACACCAAGCAAATGATAACAGGGGTGGTGTCGGAGTACATGATAAAGACGATGCCGCAGCCCGTGCAGAAGGTCCAGATGGCTCCGATGATGAGAGCGGCCCGTCTATGGGTCATGATGCTGTGGTAACGCAGAGCGTAGAAGATGGTCACATACCGGTCCACAGCGATGGCCAGGAGAGAACACATAGACGCCACCACTGATATACAGATCATGGAGTCAAAGACGTTGTCCATCTGACGAATAAAATGGTCGTCCACAATGAGCTGCCGGTTGGTCAGCAGGTAGATGATGATGGTCTCCCAGGCATTGGAAACGCTGACCAGCATGTCAGCCACAGCCAGGGAACACACAAAGAAGTACATGGGGGAGTGGAGGTTCTTGTTCTTGATGATGGCGCAGATGACCAGGATGTTCTCCAACAAACTGATAATACCCAGGATGAGGAAGACCTCTGTGGCGATGTTGAGCTGCTCACAGGCCTTGGGTTTGGTGAGGAAATTAGGGGCCACGGTGGTGTTGGGGTTGTAGTACAGCTCGCTGGAGTTGGCGAACAGAGACATGGTCGTCATTTCCTCCATAGGGTTCATCTTTATAACTTTGAGTTTACCTTCAGCTCTCTCTCTCTTTTCAACTCACTGGCACGTTGTCAGGAGCATCCTATTCCTATGGGGAATTAAGAGGAAGAGGATTTAGTATGAGGGACAGGAATTAACTTTAATAGATACTATACAGTGAGCTGGACAGTGACACATTAGTTGTTGTTTTGGCTTTGAACCCCATATTGGATGAACCATTTAGAAATTACAGGACTTTTTGAACATACTTCCCCCCCATTTTAGGGGCCAAAAGAATTGGGACAAATTAACTTATATGTGTATTAAAGTAGTAAAAAGTTAAAGATGCACCTGTTTGCTAAAATTCTAATAGTTCACCTAATTTCCATTGATGTGAAGAAACAAACAAGTTTAGAGTAGAGAATCATTGTACCATCTAAACCGCTGTGAAATATGTTTTCCATGACCACAAATATTGTATCCGTAACCATGGTCACCCTCTTAGATATCATCCTTACCAACATGCCCTCTAAATACACCTGTCTTCAACCAGGATCTCAGCGATCATTGCCTCATTGCCTGTGTGCGTATTGGGTCCACGGTCAAACCATCCCTCATCACTGTCAAATGCGCCCTAAAACACTTCAGCGAGCAGGCCTTTCTAATCGACCTGGCCCAGGTATCCTGGAAGGATATTGACCTCATCCCGTCAGTAGAGGATGCCTGGTTGCTCTTTAAAAGTGCTTACCTCACCATCTTAAATAATTATTAAATAAATAAATACTTATTATGTCAGGCAATAAAATGCAAATGAATTACTTAATCATACAATGTGATTTTCTGGATTTTTGCTTTAGATTCCGTCTCTCACAGTTGAAGTGTACCTATGATAAAAAATTACAGACCTCTACATGCTTTGTAAGTAGGAAAACCTGCCAAATCAGCAGTGTATCAAATACTTGTTCTCCCCACTGTAGGTGTCTGGTTGGATTGTAAACTCTCCTTCCAGACTCACATGAAGCATCTCCAATCCAAAATGAAATCTAGAATCAGCTTCCTATTTTGCAACAACGCCTCCTTCACTCATGCTGCCAAACATACCCTCGTAAAACTGACTATCCTTCCGATCCTTGACTTCTACGATGTCATTTACGAAATATCCTCCAACATTCTACTCAGCAAACTGGAAGTAGTCTATCACAGTGCGTTTTGTCACCAAAGCCTCATATACTACCCACCACTGCGACCTGTACACTCTCGTTGTCTGGCCCTCGCTTCATATTCGTCGCCTAACCCACTGGTTCCAGGTCACCTATAAGTCTTTGCTAGGTAATGCTCCGCCTTATGTCAGCTCACTGGTCACCATAGCAGCACCCACCCGTAGCACGCGCTCCAGCAGGTATATTTCACTGGTCATCCCCAAATCCAACACTTCTTTGGCCGCCTTTCCTTCCAGTTCTCTGCTGCCAATGATTGGAACTAATTGCAAAAATTACTGAAGCTGGAGTCTTATATCTCCCGCTTTAACTTTAAGCATCCGCTGTCAGAGCAGCTTACCGATCACTGTACCTGTACACAGCCAATTTGTAAATAGCACACCAAACTACCTCATCCCCATATTGTTATCTATCCTCTTGTTCTTTTGCACCCCAGTATCTCTACCTGCACATCTATCACTCCATGGTTAATGCTAAATTGTAATTGTTTCGCCTCTATGGCCAATTTATTGCCTTTACCTCCCTGCTTTTCTACATTTGCACACACTGTAAATAGATTTTTCTATTGTGTTATTCACTGTACGTTTGTTTATGTGTAACTCTGTGTTGTATTTGTCGCACAGCTTTGCTTTATCTTGACCAGGTCACAGTTGTAAATAAGAACTTGTTCTCAACTGGCCTACCTAGTTAAATAAAGGTTTAATTGATCAAATAAAATACATAAAAGGGGGTGGTGTCAATGTAAATAGTCTGGGTCAGAAGCTGTTAACTTCTTGGTGACGGGGCAGTATTTTCACGTCCGGATGAAATGCATGCCCAAATTCAACTGCCTGCTACTCAACCCCAGAAGATAAGATATGCATATCATTAGTATATGTGGATAGAAAACACTCTGAAGTTTCTAAAACTTCTTGAATCATGTCTGTGCGTATAACAGAACTTGTGTAGCAAGCGAAACCCCGAGGAACAACCATTCAGATTATTTTGTTGTTGTTGAGGTCACTCTCTTTTCAATGGGCTTTCATTGGGAATCCAGATTTCTAAGAGACCTTTTTGCAGTTCCTACCGCTTCCACTGGATGTCACCAGTCTTTAGAAATTGGTTGAGGTTTTTCCTTTTTGTAATGAAGAAGCCCTGTTCAAAACGAGGGTCACTTCAAGTGTACTGTTTGTTAGAGGCGCGTGACGAGAACGGTAGCGTCAGTTTGTTTTCTTCCTGTATTGAACACAGATCATCCCGTCTTCAATTTTATTGATTATTTACTTTAAGAAATACCTAAAGTTGTATTACAAAAGTAGTTTGAAATGTTTTGGCAAAGTTTACAGGTAACTTTTGAGATATTCTGTAGTCACGTTGCTCAAGTTGGAACCGGTGTTTTTCTGGATCAAACGCTCCAAATAAATGGAGATTTTGGAAATATATTGACGAAATTAATCAAACAAAAGGACCATTTGTGATGTTTATGGGACATATTGGATTGCGAACAGAAGATTCTCGTCAAAGGTAAGGCATGATTTATATTTTTATTTCTGCGTTTTCTGTCGCGCCTGCAGGGTTGAAATATGTTCTCTCTTTCGTTTACGGAGGTCCTATCCTCAAATAATAGCATCGTTTGGTTTCGCCAAAAAGCCTTTTTGAAATCTGACGTTGGCTGTATTCACAACACGTGTAGCTTTAATTTGGTATCTTACATGTGTGATTTCATGAAAGTTTGATTTTTATAGTCATTTATTTGAATTTGGCGCTCTGCATTTTCTCTGGCTTTTGGCCAAGTGGGACGCTACCGTCCCGCTCCGGTACCAGACTTATTGCTGTGCTGTAGCAGAGAGAACATTCTGACTTGGGTGACTGGGGTTTTTGACCATTTGTTTTGCCTTCCTCTGACACCGCCTGATATAGAGGTCCTGGGTGGTAGGAAGCTTGGCCTCAGTGATGTACTAGGCCGTATGCACTACCCTCTGTAGCATCTTATGGTCAGATGCTGAGCAGTTGCCATACCAGGTGGTGATGCAACCGGTCAGGATGCTATCGATTGTGCAACTGTAGAACTTTTTGAAGGTCTGGGGACCCATGCCAAATCTTTTCAGTCTCCTGAGAGGTAAAAGGTGTTGTCGTGCGTCCTTCACAACTGTCTTTAAGTAGGCAAGTCATTTAAGAACAAATTATTACTCCAATGACGGCCTACCAAAAGGCAAAAGGCCGCCTGCGAGGATGGGGGCTGGAATTAAAAATAAAAATATAGGACAAAACGCACATCACAACACTACATAAAGAGAGACCTAAGACAACAACATAGCATGGCAGAGCTTGTAGTGTCATACCCAAGAAGTCTTGAGGCTGTAATCGCTGTCAAAGGTGCTTCAACAAATTACTGAGTAAAGGTTCTGAGTACTAATGATATTTTCTTTATACATTTGCAAAAATTTCAATAAACCTGTTTTTGCTTTGTCACTATGGGGTATTGTGTGTAGAGTGATGAAGAAAAAACAACTTAATCAATTTTAGAATAAGTCTGTTCGGTAAGAACATGTGGAAAAAGCCAAGGGGTCTGAATACTTTCTGAATGCACCGTATAATGTTGAAGATATGACGTTGTTTCAAAGGTACAAATTCACTATATTTTACAGAAGTCAATTTTGAAATGTGGTTACCATGATGAAATGATCCTATGGTTGAAATGTTAAAACATTAGTTTACGTTGATTACTTTTTTCAAATCCAATGTGTTATCCACGTCGATTTAACATCACAATACTAACTTAACCAGTTTGTGCCCAGTGGGAATGAACACAAAACACATGTAAAACAACATTTTCAAATGCTCAATAGGCCTTCACACACTGTCAACATTTTGACACATTAAGTGACAGGTGAAATATTGAATTTTAGAAGCGAGACAAACTATAAAATGCTGTGCAGAGAGAGAGTTGTAATTTCTGTCCCAAGGATGTCTATCAATCTATCGATAAGACAAAACACTCTGGTGCTGGATGAATCAGACCACATAATTAAGCCAATTGGTAGAAATGACTAGAGGGAAATAGCAGCAAATTGTCTGAGGTAGAAACAGACTTCCTACAGAAAAATCCTTTCTAGGGAGTTTTTCCTAGCCACCGTGCAAATTGTCTGAGGTAGAAACAGACTTCCTACAGAAAAATCCTTTCTAGGGAGTTTTTCCTAGCCACCGTGCTTCTACACCTGCATTACTTGCTGTTTGGGGTTTTAGGCTGGGTTTCTGTACAGCACTTTGAGATATCAGCTGATGTACGAAGTGCTATATAAATACATTTGATTTGATTTACCTTTAGGTTCGTGGTTGGCTTTAAAATCAACCTCACATGGCATTTGATGGAGAGGAAAAAAAACGGACAGATTCATTGGTAATGTCCCTGCATCCGCCTCAGAGTAAGACAACAGTTTAAGGCATGATTTTAGGACTGAGAGAGAGAGAGAGAGAGAGAGAGAGAGAGAGAGAGAGAGAGAGAGAGAGAGAGAGAGAGAGAGAGAGAGAGAGAGAGAGAGAGAGAGAGAGAGAGAGAGAGAGAGAGAGAGAGAGAGAGAGAGAGAGAGAGAGAGAGACAGAAACACACGAGGTGTGGAAGACAGAAACCAGACAGAGAAATACACAGACGGCTGTGCAAGGTCTCCTAGTGCAGGCCGGGGTAGTGTAGATGAACTACAGACAGCCAGGTCTCTTAGTGCAGTCCGGAGTAGTGTAGATGAACTACAGACAGCCAGGTCTCTTAGTGCAGTCCGGGGTAGTGTAGATGAACTACAGACAGCCAGGTCTCTTAGTGCAGTCCGGAGTAGTGTAGATGAACTACAGACAGCCAGGTCTCTTAGTGCAGTCCGGGGTAGTGTAGATGAACTACAGACAGCCAGGTCTCTTAGTGCAGTCCGGGGTAGTGTAGATGAACTACAGACAGCCAGGTCTCTTAGTGCAGTCCGGGGTAGTGTAGATGAACTACAGACAGCCAGGTCTCTTAGTGCAGTCCGGGGTAGTGTAGATGAACTACAGACAGCCAGGTCTCCTAGTGCAGTCCGGGGTAGTGTAGATGAACTACAGACAGCCAGGTCTCTTAGTGCAGTCCGGGGTAGTGTAGATGAACTACAGACAGCCAGGTCTCTTAGTGCAGTCCGGGGTAGTGTAGATGAACTACAGACAGCCAGGTCTCTTAGTGCAGTCCGGGGTAGTGTAGATGAACTACAGACAGCCAGGTCTCCTAGTGCAGTCCGGGGTAGTGTAGATGAACTACAGACAGCCAGGTCTCCTAGTGCAGTCCGGGGTAGTGTAGATGAACTACAGACAGCCAGGTCTCTTAGTGCAGTCCGGGTAGTGTAGATGAACTACAGACAGCCAGGTCTCCTAGTGCAGTCCGGGGTAGTGTAGATGAACTACAGACAGCCAGGTCTCTTAGTGCAGTCCGGGGTAGTGTAGATGAACTACAGACAGCCAGGTCTCTTAGTGCAGTCCGGGGTAGTGTAGATGAACTACAGACAGCCAGGTCTCTTAGTGCAGTCCGGGGTAGTGTAGATGAACTACAGACAGCCAGGTCTCCTAGTGCAGTCCGGGGTAGTGTAGATGAACTACAGACAGCCAGGTCTCTTAGTGCAGTCCGGGGTAGTGTAGATGAACTACAGACAGCCAGGTCTCCTAGTGCAGTCCGGGGTAGTGTAGATGAACTACAGACAGCCAGGTCTCTTAGTACAGTCCGGGGTAGTGTAGATGAACTACAGACAGCCAGGTCTCTTAGTGCAGTCCGGGGTAGTGTAGATGAACTACAGACAGCCAGGTCTCTTAGTGCAGTCCGGGGTAGTGTAGATGAACTACAGACAGCCAGGTCTCCTAGTGCAGTCCGGGGTAGTGTAGATGAACTACAGACAGCTAGGTCTCCTAGTGCAGTCCGGGGTAGTGTAGATGAACTACAGACAGCCAGGTCTCTTAGTGCAGTCCGGGGTAGTGTAGATGAACTACAGACAGCCAGGTCTCTTAGTGCAGTCCGGGGTAGTGTAGATGAACTACAGACAGCCAGGTCTCCTAGTGCAGTCCGGGGTAGTGTAGATGAACTACAGACAGCCAGGTCTCTTAGTGCAGTCCGGGGTAGTGTAGATGAACTACAGACAGCCAGGTCTCCTAGTGCAGTCCGGGGTAGTGTAGATGAACTACAGACAGCCAGGTCTCTTAGTACAGTCCGGGGTAGTGTAGATGAACTACAGACAGCCAGGTCTCTTAGTGCAGTCCGGGGTAGTGTAGATGAACTACAGACAGCCAGGTCTCCTAGTGCAGTCCGGGGTAGTGTAGATGAACTACAGACAGCCAGGTCTCTTAGTACAGTCCGGGGTAGTGTAGATGAACTACAGACAGCCAGGTCTCCTAGTGCGGGCTGATGTCCAAGTGGACATGACCCTAGATCAGCACTCCTATTCTGAGATCATTTTTCAATACTGTGTGGCGTACAGCAGGTCAGCCACCAGGGGGAGACCCGTTGAGGCCTGGTGACAGACGGAGTATACATTACAAAGTGATGGCTCCATCTGCTGGACGTGCCAGGTCTCTACGGGCTCTCCTGGCCAGGACTAATTGGGGTTGATTGGGGATTAGTGAGTAATCAAGGGCTGATTGCTCACCAGCTGTACAACTCCCATCATGCTGCCAGTAGGGCAGCACACAAGGGAAAGACTGGGGGAGGAAAGTACTCCCATATAGCTGGGGACGGTACCAGAGGTAACAGGAGAGAGTTCAGGTTTTGATCCCCACAGGATACAGTAAGACCTGGAGCCCAGTAGACGGTATCTCGGAGAGGGTCTCCTGGGGGAGACCTATTCTTATCTTTTGGACTATTATTTCAATAAACACTTTTGAAACTGAGCTAATCCTACTCTGTCCATGTCTGATCTGTGTAAACGTTTTGACCCAACCCCCTGGTATGCCACAAGTGGTGGAGAATGTGAGCACTCTTATAACGTGGTCAGATCAGGGTTGATATTTACGCAGCATCAGCATGAACGAGTTGATAGCTCAGTTCATCCGGGCCCAACACCTCCAACAGGCGGTTCAGGAACGAATGTTGAAGGAACAGCGACTACAAAACATCCTCCTTATTGAGGAAATCAGGAAGCTACAAGGAGGAGCGTCTACTGAATCACATCCAAATCAGCTTTTAATTAGGCTAACATCAAAATCTACCTCTGTATGTTTGAAAGGACAGCACTACGGGAAGGATGGCCAAGGCAGAAGTGGGCCAGTCTGCGGGCCTCGTTCCTCTCTGGGAATGCCCAAAAGGCAATTGGGACCTGAATGACGAACAGGCGGCTAACTCCAATCACCAGGGGATGTCTCCTAACCGACGTATCCACCCCCTCCATCCTAGACAAATTGGTCCTGGATCGCTTCCTACGGGCACTACCCCACGACATGCGCACCCCAGACCTTGGAGGGCCTCCTGGAAGCAGTGGAGATGCATCAGAACACTCAGGCCCTGCTGAGTGGGAGCCGGGCCGAGCCGGCGACCTGTTCGAGGAGCCGGAAGGACAGCCCCACTACTGTTTACCCCAAACCGACATTCGGCAGGGCCAAAGGACCACAAACCCGTGGAGGGATGCCTGGGGTAGGGCCGACCTACCAGCGACAACCCCAGGTAGATGGAGAACAAAGGAGGTGTTTTGAGTGTGGCGCCCAGGGGCACATTGCCTGGAATTGCATGGCTAGAGAGGAGTCGATGCCATCAGTAAGCTCGGGAGTCTAGGTGGGTCACACAAATCAGCTGCACCCATGGTCCCGGTGAAGGTTGACGGACACAACACGGAAGCTCTATTAGACTCCGGAAGTATGGTTACCCTCATAACCACGAGTCTGCTGAATCAGGATACCGAACGTGGTAGGGAGATGTCCATTTCCTGTGTTCAAGGGGACACAAAGCAGTATCCAAACGTATAGGCCAACATCGTGATGCCACAAGGGAACTGCCAGATGATGGTGGGTGCAGTGCTAGAGTTGCCGATACCTCTCCTAGTGGGACGAGATTGTCCGTTGTTCACGACCCTGTGGGGGCATGAGTTGAGGAAGAAGGTACGAGCCAGCCGAAGACGAGAGCGAGGACGACCCATCGCCTGTGCGGCCCGGAAGCAAACTGTTGATCAGCCTGAATCTATGTGTCTGGAGTCGGAGGGGGTGCCGGAACCTGACCACCCCTGGGGAACCACAGGAGGAAGAGCCCAGATTTCGAGGGGCCAGTCGAGACTCCCGCTGGGGGACAACTGAGGGGACAATTCGGGACGGCTCAGTGGGAGGATCCTAACTTGAATGCCGCCGCAGCCCAAGTGATAGCGGTGGATGGACAGCTACTTCCGGGGGTGAGTGACTGGCGATTCCCCCATTTCCAAATCAAGAATAACCTTTTGTATCAGGTGTCGCACCAACAGGGGGAATTTCGAGAGGTATTGTTGCTGCCCAGACGGTACGTGGGAACTGTTCTTCAGCTGGCCAACACCCACCTGTTGGGGGCGCACCTGGGAATGGAGAAGACCCGGGAACGGATCGCCGCCCGGTTCCACTGGCCGGGATGAGGAGGGCCATGGAAGAATACTGTCGCAGCTGCCCGGAGTGTCAAATGACTGCCCCAAAGGCACAATTTGGTCCCCCTACCGATCATCGGGGTGCCCTTTGAACACATTGACATAGTGGGAGCCCTGGTGAAAACAGCACGAGGACACGGTACATCCTGGTAATAGCGGACTATGCCACCCAGTATCCCGAGGCCATTCCTCTACGGGCGGCGGTATCCAAGGGAATCGCCCGGAAGCTGTTCCACCTCTGTTCCACCTCTTTAGCCAGGTGAGCATCCTGAACGAGATCCTGACAGACCCGACAGACCAAGGTACTGAGTTTATGTCCCGCCTAATGAAAGATTTGTGTGCTCTCCTGCAGAACAACCAGATCCGGACCTCCGTCTTCCATCCGCAGACGGATGGGCTCGTCGAGGGGTTCAATAAAATGCTCAAACAAATGCTGTGAAAGGTCATCGAGCAAGATGGGAAGAACTGGGACCAGCTACTACCCCACCTAATGTTATCAATCCGAGAAGTAGCCCAGTCCTCCACTGGGTTTTCCCCTTTCGAACTCCTCTACGGGAGGAGGCCACAAGGCCTACTGGACCTCGCCAAGGAGGTGTGGGAAGCCCAACCGACCCCCTTACGCAGCACGGTAGAACACATGGAGACGATGAGGGTGAAGATTACAGCCATTTGGCCAGTCATGAGGGAACATATGGAGAAGGCCCAACGCGCCCAAGCCCAGGTCTACAATCGGGGAGCCCAGCCCCGAGAATTCCAGGTGGGAGACAGGGTTTTGGTTCTTAATCCCCACGGCCAAAAGTAAGTTCCTGGCAACATGGCACGGGCCATACGAAGTGATCGAGAAGCTGGAACCTGTCAATTACCGCGTACGGCAGCCAGGGAGACGGAAACCCCAACCGATTTGCCATGTGAACCTGTTGAAGTGGTACGAGAGGACAACCTTGTCCGTGTTATGGTTGGGACCAAGGACGCCAACGGTACCCGTGGTGGTCCCGAGCAATGAAGACCTCGACCCAGCCCAGAAGCAAGAGCTCTGGGAGCTCGTTGATCGTAACACGGCGGTGTTCTCTGAGAAGCCGGGCCGCACAACCATCCTTGAACACCACATCTGTACCCTGCCCATGGAAACGGTACAAAAGAGGCCATATCGGATTCCGGAGGCCCGAAGGAAGGCCGTGAAACAGGAAGCGGATGCTATGCTGAGGATGGGTATAATGTATGCACACATGACTGTAAGTCGCTTTGGATAAAAGCATCTGCTAAATGGCATATATAACATATATAACATATAACATGGGTGTCGTTGAAGAGTCTCACAGTGCATGGTGCAGCCCCGTCATGTTGCTACCGGACGGTAGCCTGCGTTTCTGTAATGATTTCAGGAGTGTGAACGACATAAGCTTGTTCGACGCCTAACCCATGCCGAGGGTGGACGAGCTCATCGACCGATTGGGAAACGCCCAGTACATCAGCACCCTTGACCTGACCAGAGGATATTTGCAGGTACCGTTGGCAGCCTCCTCCCGGGAGAAGACACCGTTTTCGACACCAGATGGATTGTATCAGTACCGGGTGCTCCCGTTCGGTCTCCACGGAGCCCCGCCCACATTCCAGCTACTGATGAACAAAGTACTTCGACCCCACCAGCAGTATGCAGCAGCCTATTTGGATGATATCATCATCCACAGCCAAGGTTGGGAAGAGCACCTGATGCACCTCCAGGCGGTGCTGGACAGGCTCAGACAAGCTGGGTTGACCGCAAACCACAAGAAATGCAAATTAGTGTTCGAGGATGTGGAGTACCTGTGGGTATTTGATCGGACGAGGGAACATCAAGCCCCATGAGAGGAAGTTTCACGCGGTACTTGACTTGCCAATTCCACACAGCAAGACACAGGTCAAGTCCTTCCTGGGACTGGCAGGATACTATAGTCGGCTTATCAGATCATGCTCCCCTGATCAAATCAAATCAAATTGTATTTGTCACATACACATGGTTAGCAGATGTTAATGCGAGTGTAGCGAAATGCTTCTGCTTCTAGTTCCAACCATGCAGTAATATCTAACAATTTCACAACTACCTTATACACACAAGTGTAAAGGAATTAATAAGAATATGTTCCAAAAAATATATGGATGAGCGATGGCCGAACGGCATAGGCAAGATGAGGTAGATGGTATAGAGTACAGAAAATATACATATGAGATGAGTATTGTAGGGTATGAAAACGTTATATAAAGTGGCACTGGCTAGTGATACATTTATTACATCCAATGGTTAATTATTAAAGTGGCTAGAGATTTGAGTCAGTATGTTGGCAGCAGCCAATCAATGTTAGTGGTGGCTGTTTAACAGTCTGATTGCCTTGAGATTGAAGCTGTTTTTCAGCCTCTCGGTCCCAGCTTTGATGAACCTGTACTGACCTCGCCTTCTGGATGATAGCGGGGTGAGCAGGCAGTAGCTTGGGTGGTTGATGTCCTTGATTATCTTTTTGACCTTCCTGTGACATCGGGTGGTGTAGGTGTCCTGGAGTGCAGGTAGTTTGCCCCTACCTGCGCTGTTGCGTCTTCTTCACCACGCTGTCTGTGAGGGTTGCCATTTCAGTTTGTCCGTGATGTGTACGCCAAGGAACTTAAAACATTCCACCTTCTACTGTCCCGTCGATGTGGATAGGGGGCTGCTCTCCCTGCTGTTTCCTGAAGTCCACGATCATCTCCTTTGTTTTGTTGACATTGAGTGTGAGGTTATTTTCCTGACACCACACTCTGAGGGCCCTCACCTCCTCCCTGAATGTCGTTGTCGACATTCAAGCCTACCACTGTAGTGTCGTCTGCAAACTTGATGATTGAGCTGGAGGCGTGCATGGCCACAGGGAGTACAGGAGAGGGCTGAGAACGCACCCTTGTGGGACCCCAGTGTTGAGGATCAGCGGGATGGAGATTTTGTTCCTTATCCTCACCACCTGGGGGCAACCCATCAGGAAGTCCAGGACCCAGTTGCACAGGGTGGGGTCGAGACCTAGGGTCTCCAGCTTAACCTTTAGTAACTCCCCATCCCGGGTCCGGGAGCGCAATCATCGACTGACACTAATTAGCATAACGCAACAGACATAAATATTCCTAGAAAATATTCCTAATCAAGAAAATCACAAGTGAAATATATTGAGACACAGCTTAGCCTTTTGTTAATCACCCTGTCATCTCAGATTTTCACAATATGCTTTACAGCCAAAGC
Source organism: Oncorhynchus gorbuscha (assembly GCF_021184085.1). Classification (NCBI taxonomy): domain Eukaryota; kingdom Metazoa; phylum Chordata; class Actinopteri; order Salmoniformes; family Salmonidae; genus Oncorhynchus; species Oncorhynchus gorbuscha. The sequence goes on along the minus strand of NW_025745753.1, from coordinate 346,876 downwards.
TAGACAAGCATTTGTGTAAGTTTATCGATAGCCTAGCATAGCATTTTGTCCAGCTAGCAGCAGAGAACTTGGTCACGGAAATCAGAAAAGCAATCTAATTAAATCGTTTACCTTTGATGAGCTTCGGATGTTTTCACTCACGAGACTCCCAGTTAGATAGCCAATGTTCCTTTTTTCCTAAAATATTATTTTTGTAGGCGAAATAGCTCCGTTTGTTCTTCACGTTTGGCTGAGAAATCGCCCGGAAATTGCAGTCATGAAAACGCCGAAAAATATTCAAAATTAGCTCCATAATATCGACAGAAACATGGCAAATGTTTTTTATAATCAATCCTCAAGGTGTTTTTCAAATATCTATTCGAAAAAGTTAATGACGAGTTTGGAGGGTACTATGGTGTTGAATGCTGAGCTGTAGTCGATGAACAGCATTCCTACATAGGTATTCCTCTTGTACAGATGAGTTAGGGCAGTGTGCAGTGTGATTGCGTCGTCTGTGGACCTATTGGGGCGGATAGCAAATTGGAGTGGGTCTAGGGTGTTAGATAGGGTGGAGGTGATATGGTCCTTGACTAGTCTCTCAAAGCACTTCATGATGACGGAAGTGAGTGCTACTGGGCGATAGTCATTTAGCTCAGTTACCTTAACTTTCTTGGGAACAGGAACAATGGTGGCCCACTTGAAACATGTGGGAACAGCAGACTGGGATAAGGAGTGATTGCATATGTCCGTAAACACACCAGCCAGCTGGTCTGTGCGTGCTCTGAGGACGCGGCTAGGCCCGGCAGCCGCCAGCCTTGCGAGGGTTAACGTGTTTACATGTTTTACTCACGCTGGCTGCGGTGAAGGAGAGCCCTCAGGTTTTGGTTGCGGGCCATCTCAGTGGCACTTTATTGTCCTCAAAATATGTGCCCTTACTTCCCTATATCTCTCTAATATCTCCCTGTCAGCCCAAAATCTGTCTAATATCTCCCTCTCAGCCCTATATCTCTCAAATATATCCATGTCAGCCATCCATCTCTCTAATATCTACCTGTCAGCCCTAAATATCTGCCTTTCAGCCCGAAATCTCTCCAATATCTCCAATATCAGCCCTAAATTACTCTAATATCTCAGTCAGCCCAAAACCTCTCCTATATCTCACTGTCAGCCTGACATCTCTCTAATATCTCTGTGTCAGCCCTAAATCTCTCAAATATCGCCGACATCAGCCCTAACCTCTCTAATATGTGCCCTTTCTTCCCTATATCTCTAATATCTCCCCATTCAGACCCAAATCTCTCTAATATCTCCGTCAGTCCTAAATATTTCTAATATCTCCTCTTTCAGCCCTACATCTCTCTAATTTATCAGTTTCATATCCCCTTTCAGCCCTACATCTCTCTAATATCTCACTGTCAACCCCTTAATCGTTCTAAAATCTGCCTGTCAGCTCTAAATTTCAACTGCCCTACCCCGGCCTGCACTAAGAGACCTGGCTGTCTGTAGTTATTCCACACTACCCCGGCCTGCACAAAGAGCTCTCTGTCTCTCTGTCTCTCTGTCTCTCTGTCTCTCTGTCTCTCTGTCTCTCTGTCTCTCTGTCTCTCTGTCTCTCTGTCTCTCTGTCTCTCTGTCTCTCTGTCTCTCTCTCTCTCTCTCTCTCTCTCTCTCTCTCTCTCTCTCTCTCTCTCTCTCTCTCTCTCTCTCTCTCTCTCTCTCCTCTCTCTCTCTCTCTCTCTCTCTCTCTCTCTCTCTCTCTCTCTCTCTCTCTCTCTCTCTCTCTCTCTCTCTCTCTCTCTCTCTCTCTCTCTCTCTCTCTCTCTCTCTCTCTCTCTCTCTCTCTCTCTCTCTCTCTCTCTCTCTCTCTCTCTCTCTCTCTCTCTCTCTCTCTCTCTCTCTCTCTCTCTCTCTCTCTCTCTCTCTCTCTCTCTCTCTCTCTCTCTCTCTCTCTCTCTCTCTCTCTCTCTCTCTCTCTCTCTCTCTCTCTCTGGGAGCCCACATATCTCTCTTCCCAATTTGTCCCAACAGGCTTTGAACATTGACTCGCTGTTGAGTCTCTGTCTGGACCCACGCAACCCCGACTTCCTCACACCCACGCACTGAACCGCTGACTCAAGCTCGCAGGCACACAGAACCATAGAGAGCTACAAAACATGTTATTTTATAAAACAGTCTGGCTGAATGGCAGACAAGCAAGATACTGACAGTGTACTTGTCTGGGTAACTCTACTGACAGTGTAGATGTCTAGGATGGTAACTATAATGATAGTGTAGGTGACTAGGATGGTAACTATAGTGATAGTGTAGGTGACTAGGATGGTAACTGTAGTGATAGTGTAGGTGACTAGGATGGTAACTCTACTGACAGTGTAGGTGACTAGGATGGTAACTGTAGTGATAGTGTAGGTGTCTAGGATGGTAACTCTACTGACAGTGTAGATGTCTAGGATGGTATCTATAATGATAGTGTAGGTGACTAGGATGGTAACTATAGTGATAGTGTAGGTGACTAGGATGGTAACTGTAGTGATAGTGTAGGTGACTAGGATGGTAACTATAGTGATAGTGTAGGTGTCTAGGATGGTAACTCTACTGACAGTGTAGATGTCTAGGATGGTATCTATAATGATAGTGTAGGTGACTAGGATGGTAACTATAGGATGTGTAGGTGACTAGGATGGTAACTATAGTGATAGTGTAGGTGTCTAGGATGGTAACTATAGTGATAGTGTAGGTGTCTAGGATGGTATCTATAATGATAGTGTAGGTGTCTAGGATGGTATCTATAGTGATAGTGTAGGTGTCTAGGATGGTAACTATAGTGATAGTGTAGGTGTCTAGGATGGTAACTATAGTGATAGTGTAGGTGTCTAGGATGGTAACTATAGTGATAGTGTAGGTGTCTAGGATGGTAACTATAGTGATAGTGTAGGTGTCTAGGATGGTAACTCTAGGATGTGTAGGTGTCTAGGATGGTATCTATAATGATAGTGTAGGTGACTAGGATGGTAACTATAGTGATAGTGTAGGTGTCTAGGATGGTAACTATAGTGATAGTGTAGGTGTCTAGGATGGTAACTATAGTGATAGTGTAGGTGTCTAGGATGGTAACTATAGTGATAGTGTAGGTGTCTAGGATGGTAACTATAGTGATAGTGTAGGTGTCTAGGATGGTAACTATAGTGATAGTGTAGGTGTCTAGGATGGTAACTATAGTGATAGTGTAGGTGTCTAGGATGGTAACTGTAGTGATAGTGTAGGTGTCTAGGATGGTATCTATAATGATAGTGTAGGTGTCTAGGATGGTAACTGTAGTGATAGTGTAGGTGTCTAGGATGGTAACTATAGTGATAGTGTAGGTGTCTAGGATGGTAACTCTACTGACAGTGTAGATGTCTAGGATGGTATCTATAATGATAGTGTAGGTGTCTAGGATGGTAACTCTACTGACAGTGTAGGTGTCTAGGATGGTAACTCTACTGACAGTGTAGGTGTCTAGGATGGTAACTATAGTGATAGTGTAGGTGTCTAGGATGGTAACTATAGTGATAGTGTAGGTGTCTAGGATGGTAACTATAGTGATAGTGTAGGTGACTAGGATGGTAACTATAGTGATAGTGTAGGTGTCTAGGATGGTAACTATAGTGATAGTGTAGATGTCTAGGATGGTAACTATAGTGATAGTGTAGGTGTCTAGGATGGTAACTCTACTGACAGTGTGTCTAGGATGTCTAGGATGGTAACTCTAGTGATAGTGTAGGTGGTAACTAGGATGTGTAGGTCTAGGATGGTATCTATAATGATAGTGTAGGTGACTAGGATGGTAACTATAGTGATAGTGTAGGTGTCTAGGATGGTAACTCTACTGACAGTGTAGATGTCTAGGATGGTATCTATAATGATAGTGTAGGTGACTAGGATGGTAACTATAGTGATAGTGTAGGTGTCTAGGATGGTAACTATAGTGATAGTGTAGGTGTCTAGGATGGTAACTATAGTGATAGTGTAGGTGTCTAGGATGGTAACTATAGTGATAGTGTAGGTGTCTAGGATGGTAACTCTACTGACAGTGTAGGTGTCTAGGATGGTAACTATAGTGATAGTGTAGGTGTCTAGGATGGTAACTCTACTGACAGTGTAGGTGTCTAGGATGGTAACTATAGTGATAGTGTAGGTGTCTAGGATGGTAACTAGGATGTGTAGGTGTCTAGGATGGTAACTCTACTGAGTGTAGATGTCTAGGATGGTAACTATAGTGATAGTGTAGGTGTCTAGGATGGTAACTATAGTGATAGTGTAGGTGTCTAGGATGGTAACTATAGTGATAGTGTAGGTGTCTAGGATGGTAACTATAGTGATAGTGTAGGTGTCTAGGATGGTAACTATAGTGATAGTGTAGGTGTCTAGGATGGTAACTCTACTGACAGTGTAGGTGTCTAGGATGGTAACTGTAGTGATAGTGTAGGTGTCTAGGATGGTAACTCTACTGACAGTGTAGGTGTCTAGGATGGTAACTGTAGTGATAGTGTAGGTGTCTAGGATGGTAACTATAGATGATAGTGTAGGATGTAACTCTAGGATGGTGGTAACTCTACTGACAGTGTAGATGTCTAGGATGGTAACTATAGTGATAGTGTAGGTGTCTAGGATGGTAACTATAATGATAGTGTAGGTGTCTAGGATGGTAACTCTACTGACAGTGTAGATGTCTAGGATGGTAACTATAGTGATAGTGTAGGTGTCTAGGATGGTAACTATAATGATAGTGTAGGTGTCTAGGATGGTAACTATAGTGATAGTGTAGGTGTCTAGGATGGTAACTATAGTGATAGTGTAGGTGTCTAGGATGGTAACTATACTGATAGTGTAGGTGTCTAGGATGGTAACTATAGTGATAGTGTAGGTGTCTAGGATGGTAACTATAATGACAGTGTAGGTGTCTAGGATGGTAACTATAGTGATAGTGTAGGTGTCTAGGATGGTAACTATAGTGATAGTGTAGGTGTCTAGGATGGTAACTCTACTGACAGTGTAGATGTCTAGGATGGTAACTGTAGGATAGTGTAGGTGACTGGGTAACTCTACTGATAGTGTAGATGTCTAGGATGGTAACTGTAGTGATAGTGTAGGTGTCTAGGATGGTAACTATAGTGATAGTGTAGATGTCTAGGATGGTAACTATAGTGATAGTGTAGATGTCTAGGATGGTAACTATAGTGATAGTGTAGGTGTCTAGGATGGTAACTCTATGAAGTGTAGGTGTCTAGGATGGTAACTGTAGTGATAGTGTAGGTGTCTAGGATGGTATCTATAATGATAGTGTAGATGTCTAGGATGGTAACTATAGTGATAGTGTAGGTGTCTAGGATGGTAACTATAGTGATAGTGTAGATGTCTAGGATGGTAACTATAATGATAGTGTAGGTGTCTAGGATGGTAACTATAATGACAGTGTAGGTGTCTAGGATGGTAACTATAGTGATAGTGTAGGTGTCTAGGATGGTAACTCTACTGACAGTGTAGGTGTCTAGGATGGTAACTATAGTGATAGTGTAGGTGTCTAGGATGGTAACTATAGTGATAGTGTAGGTGTCTAGGATGGTAACTCTACTGACAGTGTAGATGTCTAGGATGGTAACTGTAGTGATAGTGTAGGTGTCTAGGATGGTAACTATAATGATAGTGTAGGTGTCTAGGATGGTAACTATACTGATAGTGTAGATGTCTAGGATGGTAACTATAGTGATAGTGTAGGTGTCTAGGATGGTAACTATAATGATAGTGTAGGTGACTAGGATGGTAACTATAGTGATAGTGTAGGTGACTAGGATGGTAACTATAGTGATAGTGTAGGTGTCTAGGATGGTAACTCTACTGACAGTGTAGGTGTCTAGGATGGTAACTGTAGTGATAGTGTAGGCGTCTAGGATGGTAACTATAGTGATAGTGTAGGTGTCTAGGATGGTAACTATAGTGATAGTGTAGGTGTCTAGGGTAACTAGTGATAGTGTTGGTGTCTAGGATGGTAACTCTAATGACAGTGTAGGTGTCTAGGATGGTAACTCTACTGACAGTGTAGGTGTCTAGGATGGTAACTCTATGACAGTGTATGTCTAGGATGGTAACTCTACTGACAGTGTAGGTGTCTAGGATGGTAACTATAGTGATAGTGTAGGTGTCTAGGATGGTAACTCTAGTGACAGTGTAGGTGTCTAGATGGTAACTGGATAGTGATAGTGTAGGTGTCTAGGATGGTAACTATAGTGATAGTGTAGGTGTCTAGGATGGTAACTCTATAAGTGTAGATGTCTAGGATGGTAACTGTAGTGATAGGTAGGTGACTATGGTAACTCTACTGATAGTGTAGATGTCTAGGATGGTAACTATAATGATAGTGTAGGTGTCTAGGATGGTAACTATAGTGATAGTGTAGGTGTCTAGGATGGTAACTATAATGACAGTGTAGGTGTCTAGGATGGTAACTATAGTGATAGTGTAGATGTCTAGGATGGTAACTATAGTGATAGTGTAGATGTCTAGGATGGTAACTATACTGATAGTGTAGGTGTCTAGGATGGTAACTCTATAATGATAGTGTAGATGTCTAGGATGGTATCTATAATGATAGTGTAGATGTCTAGGATGGTAACTATAATGATAGTGTAGATGTCTAGGATGGTAACTATAGTGATAGTGTAGATGTCTAGGATGGTAACTATAGTGATAGTGTAGATGTCTAGGATGGTATCTATAATGATAGTGTAGATGTCTAGGATGGTAACTATAGTGATAGTGTAGGTGTCTAGGATGGTAACTCTACTGACAGTGTAGGTGTCTAGGATGGTATCTATAATGATAGTGTAGATGTCTAGGATGGTAACTATAGTGATAGTGTAGATGACTAGGATGGTAACTATAGTGATAGTGTAGGTGTCTAGGATGGTAACTATAGTGATAGTGTAGGTGTCTAGGATGGTAACTCTACTGACAGTGTAGATGTCTAGGATGGTATCTATAATGATAGTGTAGATGTCTAGGATGGTAACTATAGTGATAGTGTAGATGTCTAGGATGGTAACTATAGTGATAGTGTAGATGTCTAGGATGGTAACTATAATGATAGTGTAGATGTCTAGGATGGTAACTATAGTGATAGTGTAGATGTCTAGGATGGTAACTATAATGATAGTGTAGGTGACTAGGATGGTAACTCTACTGACAGTGTAGATGTCTAGGATGGTAACTGTAGTGATAGTGTAGGTGATGTCTAGGATGGTAACTATAATGATAGTGTAGGTGTCTAGGATGGTAACTATAGTGATAGTGTAGGTGACTAGGATGGTAACTATAGTGATAGTGTAGGTGTCTAGGATGGTAACTATACTGATAGTGTAGGTGTCTAGGATGGTAACTGTAGTGATAGTGTAGGCGTCTAGGATGGTAACTATAATGATAGTGATAGTGTAGGTGTCTAGGATGGTAACTATAGTGATAGTGTAGGTGTCTAGGTAACTAGTGATAGTGTAATGTCTAGGATGGTAACTATAATGATAGTGTAGGTGTCTAGGATGGTATCTATAATGATAGTGTAGGTGTCTAGGATGGTAACTCTACTGATAGTGTAGGTGTCTAGGATGGTAACTATAATGATAGTGTAGATGTCTAGGATGGTAACTATAGTGATAGTGTAGGTGTCTAGGATGGTAACTCTACTGACAGTGTAGGTGTCTAGGATGGTAACTATAGTGATAGTGTAGATGTCTAGGATGGTAACTATAGTGATAGTGTAGATGTCTAGGATGGTAACTCTATGACAGTGTAGATGTCTAGGATGGTAACTATAGTGATAGTGTAGGTGACTAGGATGGTAACTCTAATGACAGTGTAGATGTCTAGGATGGTATCTATAGTGATAGTGTAGATGTCTAGGATGGTAACTATAGTGATAGTGTAGATGTCTAGGATGGTAACTCTACTGACAGTGTAGGTGTCTAGGATGGTAACTATAGTGATAGTGTAGATGTCTAGGATGGTATCTATAATGATAGTGTAGATGTCTAGGATGGTAACTCTACTGACAGTGTAGGTGTCTAGGATGGTATCTATAATGATAGTGTAGATGTCTAGGATGGTAACTATAGTGATAGTGTAGATGTCTAGGATGGTAACTCTACTGACAGTGTAGGTGTCTAGGATGGTAACTATAGTGATAGTGTAGGTGTCTAGGATGGTAACTCTACTGACAGTGTAGGTGTCTAGGATGGTAACTATAGTGATAGTGTAGATGTCTAGGATGGTAACTATAGTGATAGTGTAGGTGTCTAGGATGGTAACTCTACTGATAGTGTAGATGTCTAGGATGGTAACTGTAGTGATAGTGTAGGTGTCTAGGATGGTAACTATAATGATAGTGTAGGTGACTAGGATGGTAACTCTACTGACAGTGTAGATGTCTAGGATGGTAACTGTAGTGATAGTGTAGGTGACTAGGATGGTAACTATAATGATAGTGTAGGTGACTAGGATGGTAACTATAGTGATAGTGTAGGTGACTAGGATGGTAACTATAGTGATAGTGTAGGTGTCTAGGATGGTAACTCTACTGACAGTGTAGGTGTCTAGGATGGTAACTGTAGTGATAGTGTAGGCGTCTAGGATGGTAACTATAGTGATAGTGTAGGTGTCTAGGATGGTAACTATAGTGATAGTGTAGGTGTCTAGGTAACTAGTGATAGTGTTGGTGTCTAGGATGGTAACTCTAATGACAGTGTAGGTGTCTAGGATGGTAACTCTACTGACAGTGTAGGTGTCTAGGATGGTAACTCTACTGACAGTGTAGGTGTCTAGGATGGTAACTCTACTGACAGTGTAGGTGTCTAGGATGGTAACTATAGTGATAGTGTAGGTGTCTTGGTAACTCTAGTGACAGTGTAGGTGTCTAGGATGGTAACTCTACTGACAGTGTAGGTGTCTAGGATGGTAACTCTAATGTTTGTAAATGTCTATGATTGTAACTCAGGTGTTAGTGTAATTGTCTTGGTAACTCTAGTGATGGTGTCGGTATCTCGGTAACTCTACTGATAGTGTAGGTGTCTAGGATGGTTAGGGTTATCTCCCCCTTTTAAAAGTGGTAGGGCAAATGCTGATTTCCAGATCTTTGGAATGTCATTACATTCCAGGGTTAGATTGAACAGAGATGTAAGTAGTTCAGCTATGAAATCAGCTGCCAGATTTAAAAAGCAGGGATCCAAAAGATCAGGACCTGCAGGCTTTCTCTGATCTAAGGATTTCAGGGCTTTATGTACCACCTGCACTGAGAATGATCAGGACCTGCAGGCTTTCTCTGATCTAAGGATTTCAGGGCTTTATGTACCACCTGCACTGAGAATGATCAGGACCTGCAGGCTTTCTCTGATCTAAGGATTTCAGGGCTTTATGTACCACCTGCACTGAGAATGGCAAAAAGCTCAAAGTTTGACCAGCTCTCACTGGTTCGTCCACACAGGGTTGGACAGAGACAGAGGACACTGGTTCATCCACACAGGGTTGGACAGAGACAGAGGACACTGAATCAAACAGTCTACCAGATGATACAAAGTGCTCATTGAAACAATTAAGCATTTCAGTTTTGTCATATACAGCAACAGAGTCCTTCAAAACACATGACGGTAATTCATTAACATTACTGTTACCAGACATAGACTTAATCGCCTTACTGTGGATATAGATACTTTTGTAACTGTTTCCTCCAGCATTTTCACAAGGTCCTTTGCTGTTGTTCTGGAATTGATTTGCACTTTTCGCACCAAAGTACGTTCATCTCTAGGAAACAGAACAAGTCTCCTTCCTGAGCGGTATAACGGCTGCGTGGTCCCATGGTGTTTATACTTACGTACTATTGTTTGTACAGATGAACGTGGTACCTTCAGGCATTCTGAAATTGCTCCCAATGATGAACCAGACTTGTGGAAGTCTACAAATCTATTTCTGATGTCTTGGCTGATTTCTTTTCATTTCCCCATGATGTCAAGCAAATAGGCACTGCGTTTGAAGGTAGGCCTTGAAATACATACACAGGTACACCTCCAATTGACTCAAATTATGTCAATTAGCCTATCAGAAGCTTCTCAAGCCATGACATAATTTTCTGGAATTTTAAACAAGCTGTTTAAAGGCACAGTCAACAGTGAATTTTAAGTGAAATAATCTGTCTGTAAACAATTGTTGGAAAAATGACTTGTGTCATGCACAAAATAGATGTGCTAACCGACTTCCAAAAACTATAGTTTGTTTAACAAGAAATTTGTGGAGTGGTTGAAAAAAGAGTTTTAATGACTCCAACCTAAGTGTATGTAAAATCGTAAAATGTATGAGAACTTCCGACTTCAACTGTAGGTCAGGTTTGGTTTCTTGACAAAGAGTAGTTACACCGCTGACATCGCCTAAACAGAAGGCAATGATAAGCTATTGTTTTTTTTTCGTCTATCAGCGGTTACCGCTGATCTGAGTGAATCCTGGCCTTAATAAGTCCTCTGTTAGTGATGGTTGTACAGTTATTATTGCATAGCAGAGATAATAGCATGTTAGGAAATGACTATGTTCATGACTGATCATTGTTCCATTTGATATTTGAGTCATTTAACAGACTCTCTTATTTGTGCATTAATATTCAGAACGCAAGTGAACAGCAACATATCACAATCATGGAAAGTACATTTTCACTCAACAAAGTCTTTATCAGTCAGTGCTTGTAGGAAGAGAGAAATACCCTTCTTTACTCTGTGGTAGTTATTTAAGATACATTTCAAAGAGGTAGAGTTTCAGACATTTTCAGAAGATTGGCAGACAAGAACTCCGCTATTCTTTAGACTTTATTGGGAAGCTTGTTACACCATTGGGGTGCCAGGACAAAGAAGAGCTTGGACTGGGTTGAGCGGGAGGTGCCCTTCCGTAGGGTTGGGAGGGCCAAGAGACCATAGGTGTCAGGATAGATTACTTGGGTTAGGGTGTTGTACCAGGGTCCTGAAGACTGGAAGCTAATGGAGTGTGCAGAGGAGCGGTGTGAGACGGGAGAACTTTGGAAGGTTGAACACAAGGCAGGCTTCTGAGGTTTGGATAAGTTGCAGAGGTTTGATGGAACAAACAGGGAGACCAGCCAACAGAGAGCTGCAGTAGTCTAGAAGGTAGAGGACAAGAGGGGAGCCCAGCCAACAGAGAGCTGCAGTAGTCTAGAAGGTAGAGGACAAGAGGGGAGCCCAGCCAACAGAGAGTTGCAGTAGTCTAGAAGGTAGAGGACAAGAGGGAGCCCAGCCAACAGAGAGTTGCAGTAGTCTAGAAGGTAGAGGACAAGAGGGAGCCCAGCCAACAGAGAGCTGCAGTAGTCTAGAAGGTAGAGGACAAGAGGGAGCCCAGCCAACAGAGAGCTGCAGTAGTCTAGAAGGTAGAGGACAAGAGGGAGCCCAGCCAACAGAGAGTTGCAGTAGTCTAGAAGGTAGAGGACAAGAGGGAGCCCAGCCAACAGAGAGTTGCAGTAGTCTAGAAGGTAGAGGACAAGAGGGAGCCCAGCCAACAGAGAGTTGCAGTAGTCTAGAAGGTAGAGGACAAGAGGGAGCCCAGCCAACAGAGAGTTGCAGTAGTCTAGAAGGTAGAGGACAAGAGGGGAGCCCAGCCAACAGAGAGTTGCAGTAGTCTAGAAGGTAGAGGACAAGAGGGAGCCCAGCCAACAGAGAGCTGCAGTAGTCTAGAAGGTAGAGGACAAGAGGGAGCCCAGCCAACAGAGAGCTGCAGTAGTCTAGAAGGTAGAGGACAAGAGGGAGCCCAGCCAACAGAGAGTTGCAGTAGTCTAGAAGGTAGAGGACAAGAGGGAGCCCAGCCAACAGAGAGTTGCAGTAGTCTAGAAGGTAGAGGACAAGAGGGAGCCCAGCCAACAGAGAGTTGCAGTAGTCAAGAAGGTAGAGGACAAGAGGGAGCCCAGCCAACAGAGAGTTGCAGTAGTCTAGAAGGTAGAGGACAAGAGGGGAGCCCAGCCAACAGAGAGTTGCAGTAGTCTAGAAGGTAGAGGACAAGAGGGAGCCCAGCCAACAGAGAGTTGCAGTAGTCTAGAAGGTAGAGGACAAGAGGGGAGCCCAGCCAACAGATAGTTGCAGTAGTCTAGAAGGTAGAGGACAAGAGGGTGCCCAGCCAACAGAGAGTTGCAGTAGTCTAGAAGGTAGAGGACAAGAGGGGAGCCCAGCCAACAGAGAGTTGCAGTAGTCTAGAAGGTAGAGGACAAGAGGGAGCCCAGCCAACAGAGAGTTGCAGTAGTCTAGAAGGTAGAGGACAAGAGGGGAGGCCAGCCAACAGAGAGTTGCAGTAGTCTAGAAGGTAGAGGACAAGAGGGGAGCCCAGCCAACAGATAGTTGCAGTAGTCTAGAAGGTAGAGGACAAGAGGGGAGCCCAGCCAACAGAGAGTTGCAGTAGTCTAGAAGGTAGAGGACAAGAGGGGAGCCCAGCCAACAGAGAGTTGCAGTAGTCTAGAAGGTAGAGGACAAGAGGGGAGCCCAGCCAACAGAGAGTTGCAGTAGTCTAGAAGGTAGAGGACAAGAGGGAGCCCAGCCAACAGAGAGTTGCAGTAGTCTAGAAGGTAGAGGACAAGAGGGGAGCCCAGCCAACAGAGAGTTGCAGTAGTCTAGAAGGTAGAGGACAAGAGGGGAGCCCAGCCAACAGAGAGTTGCAGTAGTCTAGAAGGTAGAGGACAAGAGGGGAGCCCAGCCAACAGAGAGTTGCAGTAGTCTAGAAGGTAGAGGACAAGAGGGGAGCCCAGCCAACAGAGAGCTGCAGTAGTCTAGAAGGTAGACGACCTGCAACGCTTACTGTGAGGAAAGGTTGTGCTCTACGAATGTTGTAGAGAATGAACCTGCAGGAGCGAGTCACTGCTTTGATGTTTGCAGAGAACGACAAGTTGTTGTCCAGGGTCATGATTCTTTGCAATCTGAGAGGAGGATACTGTGGAGTTGTTAATCATTAAGGAGAGGTATTAGAGTGAGCAGGCCTTCCCTGGGAGGAAGAACAGCTCCATTTTGTAGAGGTTGAGCTTGAGGGAAACATCCAAGTTGCGTCACCACATGACCAAAGGTATGTGGACATCTACTCTTGAACATCTCATTCCAAAATCATGAGCATTAATATGGAGTTGGTCCCCCCTTTGCTGCTACATCCTCCACTCTTTCTAACCTTTATTTAACTAGGCAAGCCAATTTAGAGCAAATACTTATTTTTAATGATGGCCTAGGAACAGTGGGTTAACCGCCTTGTTCAGGGGCAGAACAACAGATTTTTACCTTGGCAGCTCAGGGATTTGAACTTGCAACCTTTCGGTTACTAGTCCAACACTCTAACCACTAGGCTACCTGCCACCCCCATGCTGTCTTCTGGGAAGGCTTTTCCAATAAATGTTGGGGACTTGCTTTCATTCAGCGACAAGAGCATTAGTGAGGTCAGGCACCGATGTTGGGCGATTAGGCCTGGCTCGCAGTCGGCGTTCCAATTCATCCCAAAGGTGTTTGATGGGGTTGAGGTCAGGTCTCAGTGCAGGCCAGTCAAGTTCTTCCACACCAATCTCGACAAACCATTTCTGGATAGACCCTGTTTTGTGAGCAGGGGCATTGTCATGCTGAAACTCTTAGGGAAAGGGCCTTCCCTAAATTTGGAAGCACAGAATCGTCTAGAATGTAAGTGTATGCTGTAGCATTAAGATTTCCCTTCAATGGAACTAAGGGGCTGAGCCTGAACCATGAAAAACAGCCCCAGAACAGCGTGATTCATCCCTCCAGGGAACACGTTTCCACTGCTCCATTGTCCAATGGTGGCGAGCTTTACACCACTCCAGCAGACGCTTGGCATTGCGCCTGGTGATATTAGGTTTGTGTGCGGCTGCATTTCATGAAGCTCTCACTGAACAGTTCTTGTCCTGATGTTGCTTTCAGAGGCAGTTTGGTATTCAGTAGTGAGTGTTGCAACTGAGGACAGACGACTTTTACGCTCTACACGCTTCAGCACTCGGTGATCATGTTCTGTAAGCTTGTGTGGCCTACCACTTCGCGGCTGAGTGGTGGTTGCTCCTAGACTTTTGCACTTCACAATCATAGTACTTCCAGTTGACCAGGTCAGCTCTCGCAGGACAGAAATTGGAAACATCCCATGACAGTGCCACATTGAAAGACACTGAGCTCTCCAGTAAGGCCATTCATTCTACTGCCAATGTTTTGTATTTGTATTTATTATGGATCCCCATTAGTTTCCTGCCAAAGCAGAAGCTACTCTTCCTGGGGTCCAGCAAAATTAAGGCAGTTTATACCATTTGAAAAACATTACAATACATTCACAGATTTCCCAACACACTGTGTGCCCTCAGGCCCCTACTCCACCACTACCACATATCTACAGTACTAAATTTATGTGAATGTATAGTGTGTGTGTGTGTGTGTGTGTGTGTGTGTGTGTGTGTGTGTGTGTGTGTGTGTGTGTGTGTGTGTGTGTGTGTGTGTGTGTGTGTGTGTGTGTGTGTGTGTGTGTGTGTGTGTGTGTGTGTGTGTGTGTGTGTGTGTGTGTGTGTGTGTGCGTGCATGTGTCTGTGCCAATGTTTGTGTTGCTTCAGTCCCCAGTGTTCCATAAGGTGTTTTTTAAAATCTAATTTTACTGCTGCATCAGTTACTTGATGTGGAATAGAGTTCCATATACTCATGGCTCTATGTACTACTGTGTGCCTCCCATAGTCTGTTCTGGACTTGGGGACTGTGAAGAGACCTCTTGTGGCATGTCTTGTCGGGTACGCATGGGTGACAGAGCTATGTACCAATAGTTTAAAAAGACAGCTCGGTGCATTCAACATGTCAATACCTCTCATAAATATAAGTAGTGATGAAGTCAATCCCTCCACTACTGAAATAGCTTACTGAAAAAGCCGAATCCACTAATTTGAAGGGGTGTTGACATACTTTTGTGTCTATGGTATAGTCATAATAATGATACTATTAAAACAATGTCATATTTTGTATTATCAGCAAACGAATCTATGATATTGATGACCATGTTCTGAGACGTGTGACAGAGCAAACATTACAAACAGTACATTATTCTCTATAGATCTCTCTATAATAGATCAACTCTCCAGTACGTTATTCTCTATAGATCTCTCTATAATAGATCAACTCTCCAGTACGCTATTCTCTATAGATCTCTCTATAATAGATCAATTATCCCGTAAGAGTTGCTGCCTAGCCTATAGTTGGTGTATTTTTATAGTGGATATAACATTGAAGATCTGACATTGTTTCAAAGGTACAAATGTAACTTATTTTAAGGTTTGTCCATATTATATTATTTATCATATTTGTTACAATGATGACATTATCCTGCTGTTGAAATTTCACCATTTAAATCTTTTTTCCAAATCAATTGATTTTCCATGAAGATTCCAAGTCACAATATATTGACTAAATCTTTGAAACTACATTGCTTCAACCAGTTTGTGCCCAGTATCCATAAAACGTAATTTGTGGAGCGCTCACCTTGGGGCTGCATGATGCTTGCTGAAGCTGGATTGAATTCGTTATAGCCAGTAGCCAGTATAGCAGCTTGCCAGTGCTTGATTTAGCAATGATTCTAGCGCGAGGAGAGACTGCCAGCAGGTCCGGTGGATGGAACAGGGAATGACAGCATTCCTGGATGTATCAATAGATGACGAGGGATCCTCCTCTCTCTCTGCATTGCTCTGTTTCAACGATATGATACTACATGCTCCTCCGGCTCATCGACCCTCTTCTATATTGCTCTGTTTCAACAATATGATACGTTCTCCTCCAGCTCATCGACGTAGCTCAACACGTAGACTAACTTCCTGTAGGGAGCAGAGAGATCCTGGTTTGGTAGCTCAACACATAGACTAACTTCCTGTAGGGAGCAGAGAGATCCTGGTTTGTTTATGTTCTACACAGACAAGACACCTCATGAAGCAATTCATTCAAGTCATGGAATTATTTTAGTATTATTTGGTACTTTGGTGTACAAAGGAATAATTATTATTATTTCAGAACAATCCAAATGCAGCATCATGTTTTAGGATGAGGAAGATTGGGGTTTGCAAAATTATGTCTCAAATGTATTTACCATAAAGTCAATCTAGTCAGTGACTATCATATATATTCACTCCCCTTGGATTATTTCAAATGTTTAAATAGCCCTGCTTTTTGTTTTTATTTTTAAACAGCCCTGCTTTTTGTTTTTATTTTTAAACAGCCCTGCTGTGAAGTAGATACTAGCATCAGAGGCCCAACTTGAGAAAATTAGACATTATTTTCTGTAAGGTCCTTCAGTCGAGCAGTGAATTCATAGTCATTTAGACAGGTTACCTTGGCGTTCTTGGACACAAGTGAGATTTCTTATAAGCGATTAGAGTCTCGCACCAAGAAGACAGTGAATGTTCGAGTAGTCTATTTACAGTGTGGATTTGAATCTGATTGAAAATCTATAGCAAGACTTGGAAATTACTGTCGCGCAATGATCAAAAACAAATTTGACAGAGCTTGAAGTATTTAGAAAATAATACACGTCACCGCCAGAGCCGCCAGTCAGCCAGGATCCGCCAGTCGGCCAGGATCCGCCAGTCAGCCAGGATCCGCCAGTCAGCCAGGATCCGCCAGTCAGCTAGGATCCGCCAGTCAGCCAGGATCCGCCAGTTGGCCAGGATCCGCCAGTCGGCCAGGATCCGCCAGTCGGCCAGGATCCGCCAGTCGGCCAGGATCCGCCAGTCAGCCAGGATCCGCCAGTCAGCCAGGATCTGCCAGAATCACCAGTCAGCCAGGATCTGCCAGAGCCGCCAGTCAGCCAGGATCCGCCCAGAGCCGCCAGTCAGCCAGGATCCGCCAGTCGGCCAGGATCCGCCAGTCGGCCAGGATCTGCCAGTCAGCCAGGATCCGCCAGTCAGCCAGGATCTGCCAGAATCACCAGTCAGCCAGGATCTGCCAGAGCCGCCAGTCAGCCAGGATCCGCCCAGAGCCGCCAGTCAGCCAGGATCCGCCAGTCGGCCAGGATCTGCCAGTCAGCCAGGATCCGCCAGTCAGCCAGGATCCGCCAGTCAGCCATGATCCGCCAGTCGGCCAGGATCCGCCAGTCGGCCAGGATCCGCCAGTCAGCCAGGATCCGCCAGTCAGCCAGGATCCGCCATCACCAGTCAGCCAGGATCCCAGAATCACATTCAGCCAGGATCTGCCAGAGCCGCCAGTCAGCCAGGATCTGCCCAGAGCCGCCAGTCAGCCAGGATCTGCCAGAACCACCAGTCAGCCAGCATCTGCCAGAGCCAGAGTTTTGAACATTTGAACATCTTGGCCATGTTCTGTTATAATCTCCACCCGGCACAGCCAGAAGAGGACTGGCCACCCCACATATGCTCTCTCTAATTCTCTCTTTCTTTCTCTCGGAGCAGGACCTGAACCCTAGGACCATGCCCCAGGACTACCTGACATGATGACTCCTTGCTGTCCCCAGTCCACCTGGCCGTGCTGCTGCTCCAGTTTCAACTGTTCTGCCTCATCTCTCCCAAGTGGTCATTCTCTCTTTCTCCCCTTTCCCATCTGTCTATCGCCTCCTTTGAATTCCATGCTGTCACAGTTACCAGCCCTTTCAAGCTTAACATCCTTATCATTTATCGCCCTCCAGGTTCCCTCGGAGAGTTCATCAATGAGCTTGATGCCTTGATAAGCTCCTTTCCTGAGGACGGCTCACCTCTCACAGTTCTGGACGACTTTAACCTCCCCACGTCTACCTTTGACTCATTCCTCTCTGCCTCCTTCTTTCCACTCCTCTCCTCTTTTGACCTCACCCTCTCACCTTCCCCCCCTACTCACAAGGCAGGCAATACGCTCGACCTCATCTTTACTAGATGCTGTTCTCCCACTAACCTCATTGCAACTCCCCTCCAAGTCTCCGACCACTACCTTGTATCGTTTTCCCTCTCGCTCTCATCCAACACCTCCCACACTGCCCCTACTCGGATGGTATCGCGCCGTCCCAACCTTCGCTCTCTCTCCCCCGCTACTCTCTCCTCTTCCATCCTATCATCTCTTCCCTCCGCTCAAACCTTCTCCAACCTATCTCCTGATTCTGCCTCCTCGACCCTCCTCTCCACCCTCTCTGCATCCTTTGACTCTCTATGTCCCCTATCCTCCAGGCCGGCTCGGTCCTCCCCTCCCACTCCGTGGCTCGATGACTCATTGCGAGCTCACAGAACAGGGCTCCGGGCAGCCGAGCGGAAATGGAGGAAAACTCGCCTCCCTGCGGACCTGGCATCCTTTCACTCCCTCCTCTCTACATTTTCCTCCTCTGTCTCTGCTGCTAAAGCCACTTTCTACCACGCTAAATTCCAAGCATCTGCCTCTAACCCTAGGAAGCTCTTTGCCACCTTCTCCTCCCTCCTGAATCCTCCTCCCCCTCCCCCCCCTCCTCCCTCTCTGCAGACGACTTCGTCAACCATTTTGAAAAGAAGGTCGACGACATCCGATCCTCGTTTGCTAAGTCAAACGACACCGCTGGTTCTGCTCACACTGCCCTACCCTGTGCTCTGACCTCTTTCTCCCCTCTCTCTCCAGATGAAATCTCGCGTCTTGTGACGGCCGGCCGCCCAACAACCTGCCCGCTTGACCCTATCCCCTCCCCTCTTCTCCAGACCATTTCCGGAGACCTTCTCCCTTACCTCACCTCGCTCATCAACTCATCCCTGACCGCTGGCTACGTCCCTTCCGTCTTCAAGAGAGCGAGAGTTGCACCCCTTCTGAAATAACCTACACTCGATCCCTCCGATGTCAACAATTACAGAGCAGTATCCCTTCTTTCTTTTCTCTCCAAAACTCTTGAACGTGCCGTCCTTGGCCAGCTCTCCCGCTATCTCTCTCTGAATGACCTTCTTGATCCAAATCAGTCAGGTTTCAAGACTAGTCATTCAACTGAGACTGCTCTCCTCTGTATCACGGAGGCGCTCCGCACTGCTAAAGCTAACTCTCTCTCCTCTGCTCTCATCCTTCTAGATCTATCGGCTGCCTTCGATACTGTGAACCATCAGATCCTCCTCTCCACCCTCTCCGAGTTGGGCATCTCCGGCGCGGCCCACGCTTGGATTGCGTCCTACCTGACAGGTCGCTCCTACCAGGTGGCGTGGCGCGAATCTGTCTCCTCACCACGTGCTCTCACCACTGGTGTCCCCCAGGGCTCTGTTCTAGGCCCTCTCCTATTCTCGCTATACACCAAGTCACTTGGCTCTGTCATAACCTCACATGGTCTCTCCTATCATTGCTATGCAGACGACACACAACTAATCTTCTCCTTTCCCCCTTCTGATGACCAGGTGGCGAATCGCATCTCTGCATGTCTGGCAGACATTTCAGTGTGGATGACGGATCACCACCTCAAGCTGAACCTCGGCAAGACGGAGCTGCTCTTCCTCCCGGGGAAGGACTGCCCGTTCCATGATCTCGCCATCACGGTTGACAACTCCATTGTGTCCTCCTCCCAGAGCGCTAAGAACCTTGGTGTGATCCTGGACAACACCCTGTCGTTCTCAACCAACATCAAGGCGGTGGCCCGTTCCTGTAGGTTCATGCTCTACAACATCCGCAGAGTACGACCCTGCCTCACACAGGAAGCGGCGCAGGTCCTAATCCAGGCACTTGTCATCTCCCGTCTGGATTACTGCAACTCGCTGTTGGCTGGGCTCCCTGCCTGTGCCATTAAACCCCTTCAACTCATCCAGAACGCCGCAGCCCGTCTGGTGTTCAAACTTCCCAAGTTCTCTCACGTCACCCCGCTCCTCCGTTCTCTCCACTGGCTTCCAGTTGAAGCTCGCATCCGCTACAAGACCATGGTGCTTGCCTACGGAGCTGTGAAGGGAACTGCACCTCAGTACCTCCAGGCTCTGATCAGGCCCTACACCCAAACAAGGGCACTGCGTTCATCCACCTCTGGCCTGCTCGCCTCCCTACCACTGAGGAAGTACAGCTCCCGCTCAGCCCAGTCAAAACTGTTCGCTGCTCTGGCCCCCCAATGGTGGAACAAACTCCCTCACGACGCCAGGACAGCGGAGTCAATCACCACCTTCTGGAGACACCTGAAACCCCACCTCTTTAAGGAATACCTAGGATAGGATAAGTATTCCCTCTCACCCCCCCTTTAAGATTTAGATGCACTATTGTAAAGTGACTGTTCCACTGGATGTCATAAGGTGAATGCACCAATTTGTAAGTCGCTCTGGATAAGAGCGTCTGCTAAATGACTTAAATGTAAATGTAAATGTAATTATTATTCGACCATGCTGGTCATTTATGAACATTTTAACATGTTGGCCATGTTCTGTTATAATCTCCACCCGGCACAGCCAGAAGAGTGGCCACCCCACATAGCCTGGTTCCTCTCTAGATTTCTTCCTAGGTTTTGGCCTTTCTAGGGAGTTTTTCCTAGCCACCGTGCTTCTACACCTGCATTGCTTGCTGTTTGGGGTTTTAGGCTGGGTTTCTGTACAGCACTTTGAGATATCAGCTGATGTACGAAGGGCTATATAAATACATTTGATTTGATTTGATCAACCTGCCTGAGCTTCCTCTCAGTCCTGAGCTACCCCTCAGTCCTGAGCTACCCCTCAGTCCCGAGCTACCCCGCAGTCCCGAGCTACCCCTCAGTCCCGAGCTATCCCTCCGTCCCGAGCTGTCCCTCAGTCCGGAGCTGCCCATCAGCCCAGTGGGGCCCTCTGTTAGGGTTCTTAGGCCAAGGTCGGTGGCGATGGTCGCCAATCTAAGGACGCTAAGGAGGTGGACAAAGACTATGATGGAGTGGGGTCCACGTCCAGCGCCAGAGCCGCCACCGTGGACAGACGCCCACCCAGACCCTCCCCTATGGGTTTAGGTGTGCGGCCGGGAGTCCGCACCTTTGGGGGGGGGTACTGTCACGCCCTGTGTTCTCTTTATTATGTTTGGTTAGGCCAGGGTGTGACATGGGTGATTATGTGTTTGTCTGGTCTAGGGGTTTTGTAGATGATGGGGTTGTGTTTAGTATAGTATTCTAGGTAAGTCTATGGTTGCCTAGAGTGGTTCTCAATCAGAGGCAGGTGTTTATCGTTGTCTCTGATTGGAAACCATATTTAGGCAGCCATATTCTTTGAGTATTTCATGGGTGATTGTTCCTATCTCTGTGTAGTTTCACCAGATAGGCTCAGTCACTTTGGTTTTTCTTTTTTCCTTGTTTTGGAAGAGAAGAGAACGATTCTCCTTGCGGAGATGGTGCAAAATCCATCAACTCGGTCGGTCCCTGTGATTGGGCTGGCCAACACGATTCGGTTTGCTTGGAAGGAAAAGGAGTTGGAGCCTTTAGGAAGGGAAACTTTTGGAAGGATAATATTGATGGGGATTCTAAAGCTGACGGTGAAGGACGTGTTTTGTTTCCAAGGCAACTCGTTGGAGGGAGCATACGATGTGGCACTATATACAGAGGAGAAACACAATGATATCCTAAGAAGGGCAAGAGCAGTGGGAGGTGAGAGGCCGATGAGCCACTATGAAATAACAAGCCTGGCGAAAAACAACTTTAGGGTTGTAACTGTCGACATTTACAACCCGTACATTAAGGACGAAGAGGTGAGGGCCTTTCTGGGGAGATACATGGATAACGTCTCCTCAGCAAGGCACCTCAAAAACTCCCTTGGGTTTTGGAATGGGAGGAGAGGCTTCCAGGCCCTCCTCAGGGAGGACCCAAAGGGACATGGTGGCTACCTCCATCCTCCAGCTATGTTCTCCCTAGGGGCTGACAGGGGACGTTGTTTTATGCACGTCAGCCCCCATTTTGCAGGTGCTGTATGGCCTATGGCCACATATTCGCCTCGTGCAGCACAAGAAAATGCAGATTTTGTGGATCTGAGGAACACGAGGCGAGGGATTGTGACAAGCCTAAGGCATGCCATGGGTGTGGCTCGTCAGCACACCTGTGGCGGGGGGTGCCCGGCTCATCAGAGGTCATATGCGTCTGCGGCTGGGGGGGGGAGCAGGAGCGGGGGATGGGGGAAGAAGAGGAGGGGAAGGAAGCACGCCTCATGACCAGAGTACAGGTCCAGAGGGGAAGGCTGCAAGGAAGGAGGAGGAGCAAGAAGCGGCGGATGGAAGAGAGAAGGAAACAGAAGGCACGGGAGTAGGAGAACCAGGAAAAGCGGCGGAAGAAGGCAACCGAGTGGAGGAGCATGAGAGAGAATAAAGCAAGGGAGGAGTGGTGGAGAAGGAGACGGTGGAAGAGCAAGTGGAGTGGGCGGAAAGTGCCCTGGTGGAAGAGATGAGGGCTATGGTGGAGGAGCTGGCAGGGGGGAGGGTGGTATCTCTCCACTGCCGCCATCACCAAAGAAGAGAATGAAGAGGAGGGTGCGATTGGCCGACAGTGAGAGGGAGGGGATGGTCAAGAGAGTGATGGGGGTGGGAGAAACCTCTGGGTTGCTGCTGGTTTCCCCAGGCCCTCAACTGCTGTTGGGTGGGGACACACCTAACAAGACTCAGGACTGGGTAGGTGGGGAGTTTTTTGTTTGGGGACGATTTTTTTTCCAAACCAGCTGCAGCACTGGGGAGGGGGAGGAGTGTGGGGGTAGACCCAGGGTGCAGGGCACCCCGGAGCCAAACACTATTCCTGCATCCTGGGTTGGTGAGATGGAGGAAGAGGGGGGGATGTCGGGTGTACGGATGGTGTTTTCACCGGTAGATATGGAGCAGGGGAGCATCGGGTGAGTCTCCTGTTTTCGTTTTTTTCTGTCTGGGTTTAGAATTTGAGTGTATTACATGTTTTTATTGTATTCTTTCATGGGGTCTAATTTTACTTTTGTTAGTTTAAATGTAAGGGGTTTAAGAGATTTTGTTAAGAGGAGGGTGGTTTTTAGTTATTTGGAGGGTGTGGGGTTTGATTTTTTTTACAGGAGGTTCACCAGAGGGATGGAGGGGATGTTAGTAGGTTTAAGAGGGAGTGGGAGAAGGGGGAGTCGTTTTGGGGTATTGGGGGGGTGCACTCATCGGGGGTAGGGATTTTGTGTGGGCACAGGGAGGTAAAAGTGGAGGATTCTTTTGTGGTAATGCAGGGGAGGGTTATAGGGGTGGATGTCACGATAAGGGATTGTAAATTTAGATTAGTGGTGGTGTATGGGCCACAGGTGGTGGCAGACAGGAGGGAGATGGTGGACTGTCTGACGCCCCTGTGTGTCACAAATAGGAAATTAGTGATAGGGGGGGATTTTAATACAGATTTAGGAAGAGGGGGGGATAGCAGTGCAGGCGCTATTACTGGGCTAATGGCTTGCCATGGTCTGGTTGATGGTGGTCTGCACACTACTCCGAAAATGGCCGGTCCTACATGGCGCAACTCCAGGGGGGGTTGAGCGGAGGCTCGACTATATTTTTGTACCCAGGTCTTTGGGTAAGTTGTCTGGGAGGCTGTTGCCTGTTTTCTTTTCGGATCATGACAGGGTGTTCCTGCAGGTGGGGTCGCCAGTCTGCCTATTTGGTAGGGGGTACTGGAAGTTAGATCGGGATGTGCTGGAGGAGCAGGCTTTTGTTGACGGGTTTTATGGTTTATTTTGGAGGCTTGAAGGTCTCCGGTCCATGTGCGAGGGGGTGTTAGAGTGGTGGGAATTAGTTAAGGTGAGGATTAGGGCTTTTATAATAGGGTATTGCAAGAGGAAAAAAAGGGAGGAGAGGAGGGAGGTGGATCGTATCCAAAAGTTAATTGAACTCGAGTACGAGGCAGGCAACCTCGGCGGGTCTTTTGACTGGGAGAGATCCGCAACCCTAAAGGCGTAGCTCAGGGAGTTGCAGGAGCGGAAGGCTCGAGCTTTCCTGGAGCGTGCGCATAGTGGCTTTCTAGAACACAATGAGACTTGTTCTGCTATGTTCTTTAGGTCTGTTAGGGCCAGACAGAGTAGGAAGGTGGTAATGCATGGCGTTAGGGAAGAAAATGGTAGTATAGTTAGAGAACCAGAGGATATGGTCAGGGTGACAACTGATCATTTCCAAGGTTTATTTAAAGAAAGGGAAATAGATGTAGAGCAGGGAAATTTGTTTTTAGAACACTTGTCCAGGCGGTTGCCGGAGGACATTAGAGAAGTGATGGGATGGGAAAAGGGAAGGTGCCTGGGATGGATGGGCTGCCAGCTGAGTTTTATCTCAAGTTTTGGGGTATACTTGGACCAGTGGTCCTCGAAGTCTTGAAGGCCATCCTTGAGACGGGGGTCCCGGGGGGATCAATGGCTGTTGGTGTGCTGTCACTTTTATATAAGAAGGGGGAAGTAACAGACCGTGGCAACTGGCGGCCGTTGACCATGCTGTGTGTAGATTACAAGGTACTTGTAAAGGTTTTAGCAGACCGGTTGCGCACAGCCCTTCCCTACGTCGTCCATGAGGATCAGACGTGCGGGGTAGAGGGCCGCTCTATTAGATGGAACCTACAGTTAATCAGGGACTCCATCGCTTGGGTTGAAGATAGAGGACTGCCTTTAATGGTAGCAGCGCTAGATCAGGCGAAAGCCTTTGATCGCGTGAATAGATCCTTTTTATTCAGAGTGTTAGGTCGATTAGGATTTGGGGTTGAAGTTCATAGGATGGATTCGTACATTATATGTCAGAGCGGGGTGCCGAGTTAGTGTAAATAGTCACTTGGGTGACGTTTTTGACCTCTCGTCTGGGGTCAGGCAGGGGTGCCCACTCTCGGCTCTCCTCTTCGTTCTGTACATGGAGCCTCTGGGGGCTGCCATTAGGGCAGACACAGGGGTGGAAGGCTTGTTGATCCCTGGAACTGGTGGGCTGCGTGTTAAGATGACGCAGTACGCCGACGACACTTCCTTGCTGCTGTGCAAGGACTCGTGCCTGACAAGGTCCCTTGCCATCTTTGGGGATTTCACCCGAGCGTCGGGAGCGGTTCTGAACCATGCAACGTCTTCCATCAAGTTTTTCTGAAGATGGCGCAGTAGAACGGATGTGCCTGGGGGGTTATCTCTCTGTGAGGGGGCCCTGAGGATTCTCGGGGTCCATTTTGAGACGTCCGGCTCAGCGACGCTAAACTGGAACATGCGTATCGCAGTGGTACAGAGGAAGCTAGCAATGTGGAAGGCTAGGTATTTGTCTTTTATGGGCAAAGTCCTAGTTCTAAAGGTGGATGTGTTGCCGTCTCTTTTGTATTTGGCATACATCTACCCATTGCCGGCTTGTCTGAGGAGGCCTCTAGTGAAGCTTGTGTTTCAGTTCATGTGGAGTGGCAGGTGCGAGTGAGTCGCCAGGGCACGCATGCTCTGTCCCATCAGGGAGGGAGGTAGGGGGGTACCACATTTCCCCCTCAAGCTGGACACAATTTTTGTTTCTTTCTTGTTAACGGAGCTTGCTCATCCAGTGATACACCCGTCCGGTTACCTCCTGTGGGTGTTCTTCTCGTATCAGGCGAGAAGCGTAATGGTGTGGTCTAACACGGGTCCTCGGGCGGAACAGCTGCCATGGCACTTTGGTCATGCGGCCAAGTGGCTGCGTGCGCACCCTGAGGTTGAAGTTGCCCGAGTTGATTTAGATCACAGGCATCTGAACGAGGAGGTCAGAAAGGCAGGGAGTCCGGTGCCTGTAGTGGGCATCTCGGAAGTGGTCTGGGAGGGAGTGCAGGCGCGGGGTCTGGACAACAGGCTCAAGGACTTGAATTGGTTGAGCCTTCATAAGTGTTTGCCGGTACTTTCCATCATGTACCAGTATAGTTTGGTGTATTCCCCCACCTCTCCAAGATCCTCTTGTGGCAGGGAGGAGACTGTGCACCATGTCTTTTGGGACTGTGCCTTTGCCGGAGTAGTATGGGCTAGGGCACGGGTGTTGTTAGGTTTGGTAAGGGGGGATTTTGTATTGACGTGGGCCAGGTTAGAGAGAGGTGTAGGGAGAGCGAGAGGGACGGATAGGGACAGGTTTCTGCTCTGGCTTCTCATGAGTCTCTTTAAACGGGGGCTGTGGGAAGCCAGGCAGAACATGGTGAAGACAGGGAGAGATTGGGGGGTGGAAGGGATAGTGAGGAGGGTGGAAGGAGATTTGAGGGGGAGGATGAAGAGGGAGGAGAGGAAGTGGGGGCAGCATGCTGCTCGGGAGAGGTGGAAGGGGAGTTTAGGGCTGGGTGTCATTTAGAGTTGTAAGGGGATAGATTAGGGATGGGGAGATAGGGAAAGGTAGCTTGTAGGGTGACGGGGAGGGAAGATGCTCCCCTGAGGTTTTGTTTGGGGTTTTTGTTTAGTTAAATGAGTTCAATTAAAATACCATTATTTGAGTATGTATCAGAATTATGAGTTGTAAAGAATGAATGGTATTGAAGATAATAAATTATTTTTTATAAAAAAAATAGGGCTGTTTCGGTTTTTCACGTTTCTTTTTTTGTATATTGTTTGTATTTTTCATCCTTTATTAAAGATGTATAAAGATAACCACGCTGCATATTGGTCCTCGTCTCTTTCACCAGAAGAAAACCGTAACAGCACAGCTGTAATCGCTTCCAAATGTGTTTCTAACATACAGTATATATTTTATTTTTCATTCATTAAAAATGTCAAATTTTCTTCCACTTTGGAATTACATAGTACTTTGTGTAGACTGTTGACAAAAACATTACAAATGAACCTATTTTAATCCCACTTTGCAACAAGAAATCCAATAGGGATGGCGATTTATGATAGGCAGAGTAAACAAATTAGCTACACAAGACTGCTCAACAGTATTTCCTTAATGATAGCTTGAATGGAGCCTGCAGGACTTCAAGTTAGTTACTTGAATAAAACTACATATATAGTCCTGTGTTGCTCACTTGGAAGAGCATGGCAGTTGTAATGTCAGGGTTGTGGGTACAATTCCCACGGGGGGACCAGTACGGAAATCTATGCACTCAGTACTGTAAGTCGCTCTGAATAAGAGTGTCTGGTAAATGTAAACTCTATCATATACGTAAATCAAAGCACCGAATACAACAGGTATTGATGCTATATACAGTAGAGAGGCTATATACAGTAGAGAGGTTATATACAGTAGAGAGGTTAACAGTATTGATGCTATATACAGTAGAGAGGCTACATGCAGTAGACAGGCTATATACAGTAGAGAGATTATACAGTAGCGAGGCTACATACAGTAGAGAGGCTATTCACAGTAAAGAGGTTAAATACAGTAGAGAGGCTATATACAGTAGAGAGGCTACATACAGTATCTAGGCATTAACAGTATTGATGCTATATACAGTAGAGAGGAGTTTTTCCTAGCCACCGTGCTTTTACACCTGCATTGTTTGCTGTTTGGGGTTTTAGGCTGGGTTTCTGTACAGCACTTTGAGATATCAGCTGATGTACGAAGGGCTATATAAATAAATTTGATTTGATTTGATTTGATTTAGAGAGGCTATATACAGTAGAGAGATTATATACAGTAGAGAGGCTATATACAGTAGAGAGGCTATATACAGTAGAGGGGCTATATACAGTAAAGAGGTTATATACAGTAGAGAGGCTATATACAGTAAAGAGGTTAAATACAGTAGAGAGGCTATATACAGTAGAGAGGCTACATACAGTAGAGAGGCATTAACAGTATTGATGCTATATACAGTAGAGAGGCTATATACAGTAGAGAGGTTATATACAATATTGATGCTATATACAGTAGAGGCTATATACAGTAGAGAGACTATATACAGTAGAGAGGCTATGTACAGTAGAGAGATAATATACATTAGAGAGGCTATATACAGTAGAGAGGCTATATACAGTAGAGAGGCTATGTACAGTAGAGAGGCTATATAGAGTAGAGAGGCTATATACAGTAGAGAGGATATAACAGTATTGATGCTATATACAGTAGAGGCTATATACAGTAGAGAGGTTATATACAGTAGCAAGGCATTACCAGTATTGATGCTATATACAGTAGAGAGGCTATATACAGTAGAGAGGTTATATACAATATTGATGCTATATACAGTAGAGGCTATATACAGTAGAGAGACTATATACAGTAGAGAGGCTATGTACAGTAGAGAGATAATATACATTAGAGAGGCTATATACAGTAGAGAGGCTATATACAGTAGAGAGGCTATGTACAGTAGAGAGGCTATATAGAGTAGAGAGGCTATATACAGTAGAGAGGATATAACAGTATTGATGCTATATACAGTAGAGGCTATATACAGTAGAGAGGTTATATACAGTAGCAAGGCATTACCAGTATTGATGCTATATACAGTAGAGGCTACATACAGTAGAGAGACTATATACAGTAGAGAGGCTATGTACAGTAGAGAGATAATATACATTAGAGAGGCTATATACAGTAGAGAGGCTATATACAGTAGAGAGGCTATGTACAGTAGAGAGGCTATATAGAGTAGAGAGGCTATATACAGTAGAGAGGATATAACAGTATTGATGCTATATACAGGAGAGGCTATATACAGT
This sequence comes from Oncorhynchus gorbuscha, assembly GCF_021184085.1. Classification (NCBI taxonomy): domain Eukaryota; kingdom Metazoa; phylum Chordata; class Actinopteri; order Salmoniformes; family Salmonidae; genus Oncorhynchus; species Oncorhynchus gorbuscha. The sequence goes on along the minus strand of NW_025745753.1, from coordinate 318,399 downwards.
AGAGAGGTTATATACAGTAGCAAGGCATTACCAGTATTGATGCTATATACAGTAGAGGCTACATACAGTAGAGAGGCTATATATAGTAGAGAGGTTATATACAGTAGCAAGGCATTAACAGTATTGATGCTATATACAGTAGAGAGGCTATATACAGTAGAGAGGTTATATACAGTAGAGAGGTTATACAGTAGCGGGCCGACTCTTTTCTCTGTATATATCAATGATGTTGCTCTTGCTGCGGGTGATTCCCTGATCCACCTCTACGCAGACGACACCATTGTATACACTTTCGGCCCGTCATTGGACACTGTGCTATCTAACCTCCAATCGAGCTTCAATGCCATACAACACTCCTTCCGTGGCCTCCAACTGCTCTTAACCGCGATCGCTTTTCAACCGATCGCTGCCTGCACCCGCATGCCCGACTAGCATCACCACACTGGATGGCTCCAACCTTGAATATGTGGACACCTATAAGTACCTAGGTGTCTGGCTAGACTGCAAACTCTCCTTCCAGACCCATACCAATTTGTAAGTCGCTCTGGATAAGAGCGTCTGCTAAATGACTTAAATGTAATGTAAATGTAATATCAAACATCTCCAATCGAAAATCAAATCAAGAATCGGCTTTCTATTCCGCAACAAAGCCTCCTTCACTCACGCTGCCAAGCTTACCCTAGTAAAACTGACTATCCTACCGATCCTCGACTTCGGCGACTTCATCTACAAAATTGCTTCCAACACTCTACTCATCAAACTGGATGCAGTTTATCACAGTGCCATCCGTTTTGTCACTAAAGCACCTTATATTACCCACCACTGCGACTTGTATGCTCTAGTCGGCTGGCCCTCGCTACATATTCGTCGCCAGACCCACTGGCTTCAGGTCATCTACAAGGCCATGCTAGGCAAAGCTCCGCCTTATCTCAGCTCACTGGTCACGATGGCAACACCCATCCGTAGCACGCTCTCCAGCAGGTGTATCTCATTGATCATCCCTAAAGCCAACACCTCATTCGGCCGCCTTTCGTTCCAGTACTCTGCTGCCTGTGACTGGAACGAATTGCAAAAATCGCTGAAGTTGGAGACTTTTATCTCCCTCACCAACTTCAAACATCAGCTAGCTGAGCAGCTAACCGATCACTGCAGCTGTACATAATCTATTGGTAAATAGCACACCCATTTTCACCTACCTCATCCCCACAGTTTTTATTTATTTACTTTTCTGCTCTTTTGCACACCAATATCTCTACCTGTACATGATCATTTATCACTTCAGTGTTAATCTGCAATATTGTAATTATTCGCCTACCTCCTCATGCCTTTTGCACACATTGTATATAGACTCCCCTTTTTTTCTCTGTGTTATTGACTTGTTAATTGTTTACTCCATGTGTAACTCTGTGTTGTCTGTTCACACTGCTATGCTTTATCTTGGCCAGGTCACAGTTGCAAATGAGAACCTGTTCTCAACTAGCCTACCTGGTTAAATAAAGGTGAAAAAAAAAAAAATATATATATATATATACAGTAGAGGCTATATGTGGTAGAGAGGCTATATACAGTAGAGGGGCTATATACAGTAGAGGGGCTATATACAGTAGAGAGGCTATATACAGTAGAGAGGCTATATACAGTTGAGAGGTTATATACAGTATAGGGGCTATATACAGTAGAGAGGTCTTATACAGGAGAGGCTATATACAGTAGAGAGGCTGTATACAGTAGCAAGGCATTAACAGTATTGATGCTATATACAGTAGAGAGGCTATATACAGTAGAGAGGCTATATACAGTAGAGAAGCTATATACAGTAGAGAGGTTATATACAGTAGAGAGGTTATATACAGTAGAGAGGCTATATACAGTAGAGGCTATATACAGTAGAGAGGCTATATACAGTAGAGAGGCTATATACAGTAGAGAGGCTACGTACAGTAGAGAGGCTACGTACAGTAGAGAGGCTACGAACAGTAGAGGGTATATACAGTAGAGGCTATATACAGTAGAGAGGTTATATACAGTAGCGAGGCTTTAACAGTATTGATGCTATATACAGTAGAGAGGCTATATACAGTAGAGAGGCTATATACAGTAGAGAGGTTATATACAGTAGCGAGGCTACATACAGGCACCGGTTAGTCGGGCTGATTGAGGCATATATGATGTACGACTTCCGGCGCTGACAGAGATGGCCGCCTCGCTTCGCGTTCCTAGGAAACAATGCAGATTTTTGTTTTTTTACGTGTTATTTCTTACATTAGTACCCCAGGTCATCTTAGGTTTCATTACATACAGTCGAGAAGAACTACTGAATATAAGATCAGCGTCAACTCACCATCAGTACGACCAAGAATATGTTTTGCGCGACGCGGATCCTGTGTTCTGCCTTACAAACGGGTCAACGGAATTGATTCCATGCAGCGACCCCAAAAAAAACGACTTCGTAAAAGAGGGAAACGTAGCGGTCTTCTGGTCAGACTCCGGACACGGGCACATCGCGCACCACTCCCTAGCATTCTTCTTGCCAATGTCCAGTCTCTTGACAACAAGGTTGATGAAATCCGAGCAAGGGTAGCATTCCAGAGGGACATCAGAGACTGTAACGTTCTCTGCTTCACGGAAACATGGCTCACTGGGAAGACGCTATCCGGGGCGGTGCAGCCAACGGGTTTCTCAACGCATCGCGCCGACAGAAACAAACATCTTTCTGGTAAGAAGAGTGGCGGGGGCGTATGCCTCATGACTAACGAAACATGGTGTGACGAAAGAAACATACAGGAACTCAAATCCTTCTGTTCACCTGATTTAGAATTCCTCACAATCAAATGTAGACCGCATTATCTACCAAGAGAATTCTCTTCGATTATAATCACAGCCGTATATATCCCCCCCAAGCAGACACATCGATGGCTCTGAACGAACTTTATTTAACTCTTTGCAAACTGGAAACCATTTATCCGGAGGCTGCATTCATTGTAGCTGGGGATTTTAACAAAGCTAATCTGAAAATAAGACTCCTTAAATTTTATCAGCATATCGATTGCGTAACCAGGGGTGGTAAAACTTTGGATCATTGTTACTCTAACTTCCGCGACGCATATAAAGCCCTGCCCCGCCCCCCCTTTCGGAAAAGCTGACCACGACTCCATTTTGTTGATCCCTGCCTACAGACAGAAACTTAAACAAGAGGCTCCTACGCTGAGGTCTGTCCAACGCTGGTTCCGACCAAGCTGACTCCACACTCCAAGACTGCTTCCATCACGTGGACTGGGACATGTTTCGTATTGCGTCAGATAAAAATATTGACGAATACGCTGATTCGGTGTGCGAGTTCATTAGAACGTGCGTTGAAGATGTCGTTCCCATAGCAACGATAAAAACATTCCCTAACCAGAAACCGTGGATTGATGGCAGCATTCGCGTGAAACTGAAAGCGCGAACCACTGCTTTTAATCAGGGCAAGGTGTATGGTAACATGACCGAATACAAACAGTGCAGCTATTCCCTCCGCAAGGCTATTAAACAAGCTAAGCATCAGTACAGAGACAAAGTAGAATCTCAATTCAACGGCTCAGACACAAGAGGCATGTGGCAGGGTCTACAGTCAATCACGGACTACAAGAAGAAACCCAGCTCAGTCACGGACCAGGATGTCTTGCTCCCAGGCAGACTAAATAACTTTTTTGCCCTCTTTGAGGACAATACAGTGCCACTGACATGGCCTGCAACGAAAACATGCGGTCTCTCCTTCACTGCAGCCGAGGTGAGTAAGACATTTAAACGTGTTAACCCTCGCAAGGCTGCAGGCCCAGACGGCATCCCCAGCCGCGCCCTCAGAGCATGCGCAGACCAGCTGGCCGGTGTGTTTACGGACATATTCAATCAATCCCTATACCAGTCTGCTGTTCCCACATGCTTCAAGAGGGCCACCATTGTTCCTGTTCCCAAGAAAGCTAAGGTAACTGAGCTAAACGACTACCGCCCCGTAGCACTCACTTCCGTCATCATGAAGTGCTTTGAGAGACTAGTCAAGGACCATATCACCTCCACCCTACCTGACACCCTAGACCCACTCCAATTTGCCTACAGCCCAAATAGGTCCACAGACGATGCAATCTCAACCACACTGCACACTGCCCTAACCCACCTGGACAAGAAGAATACCTATGTGAGAATGCTGTTCATCGACTACAGCTCGACATTCAACACCATAGTACCCTCCAAGCTCGTCATCAAGCTCGAGACCCTGGGTCTCCACCCCGCCCTGTGTAACTGGGTACTGGACTTCCTGACGGGCCGCCCCCAGGTGGTGAGGGTAGGCAACAACATCTCCTCCCCGCTGATCCTCAACACGGGGGCCCCACAAGGGTGCGTTCTGAGCCCTCTCCTGTACTCCCTGTTCACCCACGACTGCGTGGCCACGCACGCCTCCAACTCAATCATCAAGTTTGCGGACGACACAACAGTGGTAGGCTTGATTACCAACAACGACGAGACGGCCTACAGGGAGGAGGTGAGGGCCCTCGGAGTGTGGTGTCAGGAAAATAACCTTACACTCAACGTCAACAAAACTAAGGAGATGATTGTGGACTTCAGGAAACAGCAGAGGGAACACCCCCCTATCCACATCGATGGAACAGTAGTGGAGAGGGTAGCAAGTTTTAAGTTCCTCGGCATACACATCACAGACAAACTGAATTGGTCCACTCACACTGACAGCGTCGTGAAGAAGGCGCAGCAGCGCCTTTTCAACCTCAGGAGGCTGAAGAAATTCGGCTTGTCACCAAAAGCACTCACAAACTTCTACAGATGCACAATCGAGAGCATCCTGGCGGGCTTTATCACCGCCTGGTACGGCACTGCTCCGCCCTCAACCGTAAGGCTCTCCAGAGGGTAGTGAGGTCTGCACAACGCATCACCGGGGGCAAACTACCTGCCCTCCAGGACACCTACACCACCCGATGTTACAGGAAGGCCATAAAGATCATCAAGGACATCAACCACCCGAGCCACTGCCTGTTCACCCCGCTATCATCCAGAAGGCGAGGTCAGTACAGGTGCATCAAAGCTGGGACCGAGAGACTAAAAAACAGCTTCTATCTCAAGGCCATCAGACTGTTAAACAGCCACCACTAACATTGAGTGGCTGCTGCCAACACACTGTCATTGACACTGACCCAACTCCAGCCACTTTAATAATGGGAATTGATGGGAAATGATGTAAATATATCACTAGCCACTTTAAACAATGCTACCTTTTATGTTACTTACCCTACATTATTCATCTCATATGCATACATATATACTGTACCCTATATCATCGACTGCATCCTTATGTAATACATGTATCACTAGCCACTTTAACTATGCCACTTTGTTTACTTTGTCTACACACTCATCTCATATGTATATACTGTACTCGATACCATCTACTGTATGCTGCTCTGTACCATCACTCATTCATATATCCTTATGTACATATTCTTTATCCCCTTACACTGTGTATAAGACAGTAGTTTTGGAATTGTTAGTTAGATTACTTGTTGGTTATCACTGCATTGTCGGAACTAGAAGCACAAGCATTTCGCTACACTTGCATTAACATCTGCTAACCATGTGTATGTGACAAATAAAAAATGATTTGATGAACAGAGAGTAGCAGTAACGTAAAAGAGGGGTTGGCGGGTGGTGGGACACAATGCAGATAGCCCGGTTAGCCAATGTGCGGGAGTACTGGTTGGTCGGGCCAATTAGATAGTATGTACATGAATGTATAGTTAAAGTGACTGTGCATATATGATAAACAGAGAGAAGCACCAGCGTAAAAAAGTGGTTGGGGGGCCCACAATGCAAATAGTCCGGTTAGCCATTTGATTACCTGTTCAGGAGTCTTATGGCTTGGGGGTAAAAACTGTTGAGAAGCCTTTTGGTCATAGTCTTGGCGATCCGGTACCGCTTGCCATGCGGTAGTAGAGAGAAAAGGCTGTGACTTGGGTGGCTGGGGTCTTTGACAATTTTTAGGGCCTTCCTCTGACAACGCCTGGTGCACAGGCCATGGATGGCAGGCAGCTTAGCCCCAGTGATGTACTGGGCCGTACGCAATACCCTCTGTAGTGCCTTGCGGTCGGAGGCCGAGCATTTGCCGTACCAGGCAGTGATGCAACCAGTCAGGATGCTCTCGATGTTGCAGCTGTATAACCTTTTGAGGATCTGAGGACCCATGCCAAATATTTTTAGTTTACTGAGGGGGAATAGGCTATGTCATGCCCTCTTCATGATCGTCTTGGTGTGGTTGAACCATTCTCGTTTGTTGTTGATGTGGACACCAAGGAACTTGAAGCTCTCAACCTGCTCCACTACAGCCCCGTTGATGATAATGGGGACGTGCTCGCTCCTCCTTTTCCTGTAGTCCACAATCACCTCCTAAGTCTTGGTTACATTGAGGGATGGGTTGTTATTCTGGCACTACAGGCCACATCTCTGACCTACTCCCTATAGGCTATCTCGTCATTGATCAGGCCAACTATTGTTGTGTCATCTGCAAACGTAATGATGGTGTTGGAGTCGTGCCTGGCCATGCAGTCATGGGTGAACAGGGAGTATAGGAGGGGACCGAGCACGTACCCCTGAGTGTTGAGGATCAGCATGGCAGATGTGTTGTTACCTCACCACCTGGGGGTGGCCCGTCAGGAAGTCCAGGATCCAGTTGCAGAGGGAGGTGTTTAGACCCAGGATCCTTAGCTTAGTGATGAGCTTTGAGGGCACTATTGTGTTGTACACTGAGTTGTAGTCAATGAATAGCATTCTCACATAGCTGTTCCTTTTGTCCAGTTGGGAAGGGTAGTGTGGAGTGCTATATAGATTGCATCATCTGTGGATCTCTGTGGATCTCACGTCGGCTATGGAGAGCTTGATCACACAGTCGTCCGGAACAGCTGATGCTCTCATGCATGCCTCAGTGTTGCTTGCCTCAAAGCGAGCATAGAAGTGATTTAGCTCGTCTGGTAGGCTCGTGTCACTAGGCAGCTCGCGCTGTGCTTCCCCTTGTAGTCTATAACAGTTTGCAAGCCCAGCCACATAAGACGATCGTCGGAGCCGGTGTAGTACGATTCAATCTTAACCCTGTATTGCCTGTTTGATTGTTCGTTAGAGGGCATAGCAGGATTTCTTATAAGCTTCCGGGTTAGAGTCCCGGGTTAGAGACCTTGAAAGCGGCAGCTCTATCCTCTAGCTCAGTGCGAATGTTGCCTGTAATACGTGGCTTCTAGTTGAGGTATGTATGTACAGTCACTGTGGGGACGACGTCCTCGATGCACTTAGTGATAAAGCCAGTTACTGATGTGGTGTACTCCTCAAAGCCATCGGAAGAATCCTGGAACATGTTCCAATCTGTGATATCATAATAATCCTGTAGTTTACCATCTGCTTCATCTTGCCAGTTTTGTATAGACCGAGTCACTGGTGGTTCCTGCTTTATTTTTTGTTTGTAAGCAGGAATCAGGAGGATAGAATTGTGGTCAGATTTACCAAATGGAGGGCGAGGGAGAGCTTTGTAGGTGTCTCTGTGTGTGGAGTACAGGTGATCTTGAATTATTTTCCGTCTGGTTGCACATTTAACATGTTGATAGAAATTAGCTAGAACTGATTTAAGTTTCCCTGCATTAAAGTCTCCGGCCACTAGGAGCACCGCCTCTGGGTGAGAGGTTTTCTGTTTGCGTATTTCCTTATGCAGCTAACTGAGTGCGGTCTTAGTGCCAGCATCTGTCTGTGGTTGTAAATAAACGAAAGGTATAGATAAAAAGTCTTGGCAAATAGTGTGGTCTGCAGTTTTTCATAAGATACTCTACTTCATGCGAGCAAAATCTAGAGACTTCCTTAGATTTCGTGCACCAGCTGATGTTTACAAATATAAACAGACCACCCCCCTCGTCTTACCGGAGTGTGCTGTTCTATCTAGCCGGTGCAGCGTTATGTGGTTAAGCCCCATAGTGTACCAATAGTGTACTGTATGTAACAAACAATGACAGGGTTTTTGGACCTCTAATGATGGGTAACAACATGTGACACATGATGCATGGCCTGGCTGGGCAACAACGCCTGAGGCCACAGCGCATAGAAGCCTATTCATTGGGTAATATAATTATGAATACCCGATACTAATTCAATTATAATGAAGTGAATTGTTTCAGAAAAGTGAATATCCACAACCAGACTTTAGTGTTTATAAGCAACATTGATGTTTATATACCTGTCAGTATAAATACTAAATTGGGTGATCCTTGATATCCATCATCTGCACCTATTGACTGCCCTCTTCAATAAAACCATACGTTTTCAAGCAAAAACAATAGAAAAGGCTCAGTGCCATTATCCTCTCAAGGTAAGGTATTGAAAACAGGGTCAAAATGTTGACCTCTACCTTTTTGAGAAATAAAAATGGTTACTTGTTGGTTACAGAGTGTAGTATAGTATAACTATAATCCTTCAGAGTGTAGTATAGTATAACTATAATCCTTCAGAGTGTAGTATAGTATAACTATAATCCTTCAGAGTGTAGTATAGTGTAACTATAATCCTTCAGAGTGTAGTATAGTATAACTATAATCCTTCAGAGTGTAGTATAGTATAACTATAATCCTTCAGAGTGTAGTATAGTATAACTCTAACCCTTCAGTGTAGTATAGTATAACTCTAACCCTTCAGTGTAGTATATTATAACTCTCACCCTTCAGAGTGTAGTATAGTATAACTATAATCCTTCAGAGTGTAGTATAGTATAACTCTAACCCTTCAGAGTGTAGTATAGTATAACTCTAACCCTTCAGTGTAGTATAGTATAACTCTAACCCTTCAGAGTGTAGTATAGTATAACTATAATCCTTCAGAGTGTAGTATAGTATAACTCTAACCCTTCAGAGGGTAGTATAGTATAACTATAATCCTTCAGAGTGTAGTATAGTATAACTATAATCCTCCAGAGTGTAGTATAGTATAACTATAATCCTTCAGAGTGTAGTATAGTATAACTATAATCCTTCAGAGTGTAGTATAGTATAACTATAATCCTTCAGAGTGTAGTATAGTATAACTATAATCCTTCAGAGTGTAGTATAGTATAACTATAATCCTTCAGAGTGTAGTATAGTATAACTCTAACCCTTCAGTGTAGTATAGTATAACTCTAACCCTTCAGAGTGTAGTATAGTATAACTATAATCCTTCAGAGTGTAGTATAGTATAACTATAATCCTTCAGAGTGTAGTATAGTATAACTATAATCCTTCAGAGTGTAGTATAGTATAACTATAATCCTTCAGAGTGTAGTATAGTATAACTATAATCCTTCAGAGTGTAGTATAGTATAACTATAATCCTTCAGAGTGTAGTATAGTATAACTATAATCCTTCAGAGTGTAGTATAGTATAACTATAATCCTTCAGAGTGTAGTATAGTATAACTATAATCCTTCAGAGTGTAGTATAGTATAACTATAATCCTTCAGAGTGTAGTATAGTATAACTATAATCCTTCAGAGTGTAGTATAGTATAACTATAATCCTTCAGAGTGTAGTATAGTATAACTATAATCCTTCAGAGTGTAGTATAGTATAACTCTAACCCTTCAGTGTAGTATAGTATAACTCTAACCCTTCAGTGTAGTATATTATAACTCTCACCCTTCAGAGTGTAGTATAGTATAACTCTAACCCTTCAGTGTAGTATAGTATAACTCTCACCCTTCAGAGTGTAGTATAGTATAACTCTAACCCTTCAGAGTGTAGTATAGTATAACTCTAACCCTTCAGAGTGTAGTATAGTATAACTCTCACCCTTCAGAGTGTAGTATAGTATACATCTAACCCTTCAGAATGTAGTATAGTATAGCTCTAACCCTTCAGTGTAGTATATTATAACTCTAACCCTTCAGAGTGTAGGATAGTATAACTCTAACCCTTCAGTGTAGTGTAGTATAACTCTAACCCTTCAGTGTAGTATAGTATACCTCTAACCCTTCAGTGTAGTATAGTATACCTCTAACCCTTCAGTATAGTATAGTATACCTCTAACCCTTCAGTGTAGTATAGTATACCTCTAACCCTTCAGTGTAGTATAGTATAACTCTAACCCTTCAGAGGGTAGTATAGTATAACTCTAACCCTTCAGAGTAGTATAGTATAACTCTAACCCTTCAGAGTAGTATAGTATAACTCTAACCCTTCAGAGTAGTATAGTATAACTCTAACCCTTCAGAGTAGTATAGTATAACTCTAACCCTTCAGAGTAGTATAGTATAACTCTAACCCTTCAGAGGGTAGTATAGTATAACTCTAACCCTTCAGAGGGTAGTATAGTATAACTCTAACCCTTCAGTGTAGTATAGTATAACTCTAACCCTTCAGTGTAGTATAGTATAACTCTAACCCTTCAGTGTAGTATAGTATAACTCTAACCCTTCAGAGGGTAGTATAGTATAACTCTAACCCTTCAGTGTGTAGTTTAATATACTGTATACTGTAGTGTATCGTCAAAGTATCCAACTCTGTGTTCGGTGACCCCTGTGTCGGAACCTATAAGTACTTGGATGTGGCTTACACCTGTGACTGAATGATATCTTCCTAACCCTTCAGTGTGTAGTGAATAAGTTTTTCAATATTTGTGTCTTTTTCATACATATTTAACCCCTTATTTTTGTTGCCGCAAAACTACCTCCATACTTCCATTTTTTTGTATGGTTTACCTTCAGGTGAAGGTTTAATATCTACAGACGTTTTCATGAGAACACCCATTTTTGTCTCACTGTCTGACAAACACCAATGTAGCTCGGCCACCTTCCAGCGCAGATGCAGAAGCCCGACATAGGCGGATTGGGTGGATTGAGATACATCCCACTTAAAACCTTATATCTCTTCGCTTAAACTGACGGATTATGAGGGGGATTTTTTAAATAATGTAAGTAAGATTGACTCTCAGGTGCATCAATAGACTCTTAAGGATTTTAATACCTTACAAATCAAATCAATCAAATCAAATGTTATTAGTCACATGTGCCAAACAGTGAAATGCTTACTTACGAGCCCCTAACAAACAATGCAGTTTAAAAAAAATACGAATAAGAAATAAAAGTAACAAGTAATTAATCATTGCTTTGAAGGCAGTCACAGTTTTTCCTTTATTTAAAGGGGAGATCAAGCTCATCCTAGCTGTTATAGACCTATTTCTATTTTGCCCTGTTTATCAAAAGTGTTGGAAAAACTTGTCAATAATGAACTGGCTTTCTTGATGTCTAAAGTATTCTCTCTGTTATGTAATCTGGTCTCCACTCAGGTTATGGATGTGTCACTGCAACCTTAAAGGTCCTCCATGATGTTACCATTGCCCTTTATTCTAAGCAATATTGTGCTGCTATTTATATTGACATAGCCAAAGCTTTTGATACGGAAGATCATTCCATTCTTGTGGGCCTGCTAAGGAGTATTGGTGTCTCTGATGGGTCTTTGTCCTGGTTTGGTAACTACCTCTCTCAAAGAGTGCATGGTATAAAGTAAAAAAAATCTGCTGTTTCAGCCACTGCTTGTCACCAAGGGAGTACCCCAAGGCTCGATCCTAGACCCCATGCGCCTCTCAATTTACATCAACAACAAAGCTCAGGCAGTAGGAAGCTCTCTCACCCATTTATATGCAGATGATACAGTCTTACACTCAGCTGGCCCCTCCCCGGATATTGTGTAAAATGTGCTACAACAAAGCTTTTTTTAGTGTCCAACAAGCTTTCTCTACCCTGAATCTTGTTCTGAACACTTCCAAAACAAAGGTCATGTGGTTTGGTAAGAAGAATGCCCTTCTTCCTACAGGTGTTATTACTACCTCTGAGGGTTTAGAGCTTGAGGTAGTCACCTCATACAAGTACTTGGGAGTATGACTAGACGGTGCACTGTCCTCTTAGCACATATCAAAGCAGGCTAAAGTTAAAGCTAGACTTGGTTTCCTCTATCGTAATCGCTCCTCTTTCACCCCAGCTGACAAACTAACCCTGATTCAGATGACTCCTACCCGTGCTATATTACGGAGACATAATTTATAGATCGGCAGGAAAGGGGCTCTCGAGTGGCTAGATGTTCCTACCACTCGGCCATCAGATTTGCCACCAATGCTCCTTATAGGACACATCACTGCACTCTAAACTGCTCTGTAAACTGGTCATCTCTGTATACCCGTTGCTAGACCCACTGGTTGATGCATATTTATAAAACCCTCCTAGGTCTCACTTCCCCCTATCTGAGATATCTACTGCAGCCTTCTTCCTCCACATACAACACCCGTTCTGCAGCTAGTAACTGGAACGAGCTGCAACAAACACTCAAACGAGACAGTTTTATCTCAATCTCTTCATTCAAAGACTCAATCATGGACACTCTTACTGACAGTTGTGGCTGGTTTGTGCAATGTATTGTTGTCTCTATCTTCATGCCATTTATTTTTTATTACATTATATTTAACCTTTATGTAACTAGGCGAGTCAGTTAAGAAAAAAATCTTATTCTTAAGGAGGCCTTTTGCCTTTTGGTAGGTCGTCATTGAAAATAAGAATTTGTTCTTAACTGACTTGCCTAGCTAAATAAAAGTTAAATAAAAATAAAATTTGATAAAAAGAGCACCAGTAAAATAACAATAGCAAGACGATATACAGGGGGGCACCGGTACAGAGTCAATGTGCGGGGCCACCAGTTAGTTGAGGTCATATGTACATGTAGGTAGAGTTATTAAAGTGACTATGCATAGATGATAACAACAGAGTAGCAGCGGAATAAAAGAGGAGAAGAGGGGGGTGGACAATGCAAATAGTCTGGGTATCCATTTGATTAGATGTTCAGGAGCCTTATGGCTTGGGGTAGAATCTGTTTAGAAGCCTCTTGGACCTAGACTTGGCGCTCCGGTACCGTTTGCCATGCGGTAGCAGAGGGAACAGTCTTTGACTTGGGTGACTGGAGTCTTTGACAATTTGAAGGGCCTTACTCTGACACCACCTGGTATAGAGGTCCTGGATGGCCAGAAGCTTGGCCCAAGTTATGTACTGAGCCATTCGCAATACCCTCTGTCGTGCCTTGTGGTCGGAGGCCGAGCAGTTGCCATGCCAGGCAGTAATGCAACCAGACAGGATGCTCTTGATGGTGCAGCTGTGGAATCTTTAGAGGATCTGAGGACCCATAACAAATCGTTCCAGTCTCCTGATGGGCAAAAGGTTTTGTTATGTCCTCTTCATGTCTTTGTGATGAAGTGGGGAGCAAAAAAATACCTGGCAAGAAACTTGTTGCAGGTTTTGAAAATCATAATTTTTCTTACTTTTAATCCTACCCTTTGATTTTACAGAAAAACATTTTTTAAGACCTTTCTTCTTATCTTTTTAACCACAAATCGTAGAAATGTGCCATTTTCACATATGTAGACACTGGTGTAGTGCTGGAGATAATGAATTTAAGGTTGAAAAGTGGTGGAATTGCCCTTTAAGTTAGCTAGGTAAAACAACCACATTTCACAATCATATTAATCACAACTTTTCCCAATAAAGCAGCTATCAACAAAGTTAATGTCAGTAAGGCAAGTGTTAGCGCCAGAAAAATGACAGAGAAGAAGGCTGACTTTCTACGTGTCCCCAACTGATTGTCTTTTTTTGTTTGTTTATTTATTTGCGTTATCTGTAACTTGTTTTTTAAACTTATTTTTGTACATAATGTTGCCACTACCATCTCTTATGACCGAAAATAACTTCTGGACATCAGGACTGCGATTACTCACCACGGACTGGCAGAATCCTTTTTTCCTTTAACAAAACCAATAATATGCTATTGTGTTTTTTTTTAAATTATTGTTTTAACCTTTATTTTACTAGGCAAGTCGGTTAAGAACAAATTCTTATTTACAATGACGGTCTGGGAAAAGTGGGTTAACTGCCTGTTCAGGGGCAGAATGACAGATTTGTACCTTGTCAGCTCAGGGATTTGAACTTGCAACCTTCCGGGTACTAGTTCAACGCTCTAACCACTAGGCTACCCTGCCGCCTCTACACTCTACCCACTGGGCTACCCTGCTGCCCCAGCAGTTTAATAATGAGCTGATTGAATACTGTCCTTAATCTCAGAACCTCTACCCCCAAGCCATAAGACTGCTAAATAGTTAATTAAATAGCAACGATAAAAACATTCCCTAACCAGAAACCGTGGATTGATGGCAGCATTTGCGTGAAACTGAAAGCGCGAACCACGGCTTTTAATCAGGGCAAGGTGTCTGGCAACATGACCGAATACAAACAGTGCAGCTATTCCCTCCGCAAGGCTATTAAACAAGCTAAGCGTCAGTACAGAGACAAAGTAGAATCTCAATTCAACGGCTCAGACACAAGAGGTATGTGGCAGGGTCTACAGTCAATCACGGACTACAAGAAGAAACCCAGCCCAGTCACGGACCAGGATGACTTGCTCCCAGGCAGACTAAATAACTTTTTTGCCCGCTTTGAGGACAATACAGTGCCACTGACACGGCCTGCAACGAAAACATGCGGTCTCTCCTTCACTGCAGCCGAGGTGAGTAAGACATTTAAACGTGTTAACCCTCGCAAGGCTGCAAGCCCAGACGGCATCCCCAGCCGCGCCCTTAGAGCATGCGCAGACCAGCTGGCCGGTGTGTTTACGGACATATTCAATCAATCCCTATACCAGTCTGCTGTTCCCACATGCTTCAAGAGGGCCACCATTGTTCCTGTTCCCAAGAAAGCTAAGGTAACTGAGCTAAACGACTACCGCCCCGTAGCACTCACTTCCGTCATCATGAAGTGCTTTGAGAGACTAGTCAAGGACCATATCACCTCCACCCTACCTGACACCCTAGACCCACTCCAATTTGCTTACCGCCCAAATAGGTCCACAGACGATGCAATCTCAACCACACTGCACACTGCCCTAACCCACCTGGACAAGAGGAATACCTATGTGAGAATGCTGTTCATCGACTACAGCTCGGCATTCAACAGCATAGTACCCTCCAAGCTCGTCATCAAGCTCGAGACCCTGGGCCTCGACCCAGCCCTGTGCAACTGGGTACTGGACTTCCTGACGGGCCGCCCCCAGGTGGTGAGGGTAGGCAACAACATCTCCTCCCCGCTGATCCTCAACACGGGGGCCCCACAAGGGTGCGTTCTGAGCCCTCTCCTGTACTCCCTGTTCACCCACGACTGCGTGGCCACGCACGCCTCCAACTCAATCATCAAGTTTGCGGACGACACAACAGTGGTAGGCTTGATTACCAACAACGACGAGACGGCCTACAGGGAGGAGGTGAGGGCCCTCGGAGTGTGGTGTCAGGAAAATAACCTCACACTCAACGTCAACAAAACTAAGGAGATGATTGTGGACTTCAGGAAACAGCAGAGGGAACACCCCCCTATCCACATCGATGGAACAGTAGTGGAGAGGGTAGCAAGTTTTAAGTTCCTCGGCATACACATCACAGACAAACTGAATTGGGCCACTCACACTGACAGCGTCGTGAAGAAGGCGCAGCAGCGCCTCTTCAACCTCAGGAGGCTGAAGAAATTCAGCTCGTCACCAAAAGCACTCACAAACTTCTACAGATGCACAATCGAGAGCATCCTGGTGGGCTGTATCACCGCCTGGTACGGCAACTGCTCCGCCCTCAACCGTAAGGCTCTCCAGAGGGTAGTGAGGTCTGCACAACGCATCACCGGAGGCAAACTACCTGCCCTCCAGGACACCTACACCACCCGATGTTACAGGAAGGCCATAAAGATCATCAAGGACATCAACCACCCGAGCCACTGCCTGTTCACCCCGCTATCATCCAGAAGGCGAGGTCAGTACAGGTGCATCAAAGCTGGGACCGAGAGACTGAAAAACAGCTTCTATCTCAAGGCCATCAGACTGTTAAACAGCCACCACGAACATTGAGTGGCTGCTGCCAACACACTGTCATTGACACTGACCCAACTCCAGCCACTTTAATAATGGGAATTGATGGGAAATGATGTAAATATATCACTAGCCACTTTAAACAATGCTACCTTATATAATGTTACTTACCCTACATTATTCATCTCATATGCATACGTATATACTGGACTCTACATCATCGACTGCATCCTTATGTAATACATGTATCACTAGCCACTTTAACTATGCCACTTTGTTTACTTTGTCTACACACTCATCTCATATGTATATACAGTACTCGATACCATCTACTGTATGCTGCTCTGTACCATCACCATCACTCAACTTAACATCTGCTAACCATGTGTATGTGACAAATAAAATTGGATTTGATTTGATTTGAGCTACCTGGACTATATGTGTTGACTACTATTTCCACACACTTTTTTGACTCACAAAAGCTCCTGATACTGTGTATTATCTATCCTGTTGCCTAGTCACTTTGGGTCAGATTCCGACTTAAGAAATGTCACCTTTCTTGCTTGAATTCCAGGTCAGAATAAGCATAGAGCAAAAGTGCATAAAAGGGAATGACATTCCATTTATGCCCACTTAACTGTGTCTGAATCTGGGCCTACATTCCTAGCTATATGTCCATATCTTCAAAAAATGACCTAGCATGTCATAGATCCTCCAGAACTGCCATTACGCACACCTGGCATATATTCCATTCCATTAGTAATAGTAGAAGCCCTTTGTTCACCATGGTCCTGTCGATTATTGTTCCAATGTCTGTTGGTCGTGTGAGTACCTGTGCTGTGTTTTGGCGTTCATGCCATGTATATTGTGCAGATGATTACGGGTCTTGTCCCGTGTGTTAATCATTGTGTACTTGTGTTATATATTCTAGATACTCCTCTCTCTTTTGTTTGGGTTTCTACCCTGTGTTTTGTATATGCGTTTGTTTGGTCTTTGTCCCTGTGCCTTTACACTTCACGCTGTAATTTGGGAAATAAAATCCCTTATTACCCCGTTCCTGTGCCTGTCTCCTGATCCTTTTAACCGTAACATGGTACCCCTGAATATCAACTGGATACTGGTACCCGTGTATATAGCCAAGTTATCATTACATATTGTGTATCTATAATTACATTCATTATTAAGTGATATTACTTTTCTATTATTTCTCTATTTTCTTTCTCTCTGCATTGTTGGTAAGTGCCCATAATGAAGCATTTCATTGTTAGTTTACACATGTTGTTTACGAAGCATGTGACGAATAAAAATTGATTTGATTGATTTGACTTAAATAGAACTGGAAAATCTTCTTGTTAACCATAAACCTTGTAAATACTTTTTAAAAATCACAAGGTTGTTATTCAATATTTCAGTGTAACATAACACGTCATAGTTATACAACTTACAACTCAGATATTTTTCGTCTTAGCTCCAGTACTGTTTGGCTCCACAATGTGTTCATTCAACCAGATAATTCATTAGTGAGAAACCGAGTAATGAGAAATGAAACCTGATATAACTATTCTCAATAAGCAGAGCATGTGACAGGGGCTGTGTTTAAAAAGTGTTTGTTTTCTTTTAAATAGTTGAAGAGACTTGATTATACTTTAAGAGGTTTTGATTAAGTCTGTATAGAGTGGATAAATGGGCAACGTTTCTACTTTGAAAGGAAACCAATACTATTTGAACCCAGGAATGTCATATTGATGAGTCAGTGTTACAGAAGATGGTTCAATGTGGGCCAGAGGCCAGAGGAGAGGACATTTCTAACATGGCGAAGGAGGAAATCATTGTAGCCTGTTTGGGTGCATGAACCGCTAGCAGGACACCTATGACAACATCCGGTGAAATTGCAGAGCGCTCAGTTCAAAAGACAAAAATCAGCATTTTAAACATTCATGAAAATACAAGTGTCATACATCATTTAAAAGCTTAACCTCTTGTTACACCAACCACATTGTCAGATTTCAAAAAGGCTTTACAGCAAAAGCATACCATGCAATTATCTGAGGACAGCGCCCCACATCAAAATACTTTTTTAAACCACCACAGGCATCACAAAATCACAAATAGTGATTAAATAAATCACTTATCTTTGACGATCTTCCTCTGTTTGAAATCCTACGGGTCCCAGCTACACAATGAATGTTCGTTTTGTTCGATAAAGTCCTTTATATCCCAAAAATGTCCGTTTAGTTGGCGCGCTTGATTCAGTATTCCACTCGTTCAACATGCATACAAACAAATCCAAAAAGTTACCTGTATAGTTCGTCCAAACAAGACAAACGATGTTTCTAATTAATCCTCAGGTATTCTAATATCTAAATTAACAATAATTTTTAATACGGAGAATAGTATGTTCAATAGGGAAGATAAATAATGAAGAGCGCGCTCTCGTTCACACGCGCAACAAGACAACTTTTCTAATGGAGGACACCTTGGAAAAACTACAACTACTTGCTAATTTAAAAAAAAACAAGCCTGAAACCCTTTCTAAAGACTGTTGACATCTTTGACATGGACAGAGGAGAATACAATTCTAACATGGTAGAGGAGAAGAGCATTCTATTATTGTAGTAGGAGAGGACTAAGCTAACATGGCAAGAGGAAAACACCATTCTAACATTGTGTGAAGAGAAGACCATTCTAACATGGCCAGAGAAGAGGACCATTCTAACATGATGGAAGGAGAAGACCATTCTAACATGGCAGGGGAGAAGACCATTCTAACATGGCAGGGGAGAAGACCATTCTAACATGGTGTGAGGAGAGGACCATTCTAAAATGGCAGAGGAGAAGAACATTCTAACAAGGAGAAAGAGAAGAACATTCTATCATGGCCAGAGGAGAAGACCACACTAACATTGTGGAAGGAGATGACCATTCTAGCATGGTGGGAGGAGAGGACCATTCTAACATGTTGGGAGGAGAGGACCATTCTAACATGTTGGGAGGAGAGGGCCATTCTAACATGGCAGGAGGAGTGGACCATTCTAACATGGTGGGAGGAGAGGACCATTCTATCATGTTGGGAGGAGAGGGACATTCTAACATGGTGGGAGGAGAGGACCATTCTAACATGGCAGGAGGAGTGGACCATTCTAACATGTTGGGAGGAGAGGACCATTCTATCATGGCAGGAGGAGATGACCATTCTAAGACCATTCCAACATGGTGGGAGGAGAAGACCATTGTAACATGGCAGGAGGAGTGGACCATTCTAACATGGCAGAGGAGAGGACCATTCTAACATGGTGGGAGGAGAGGACCATTCTAACATGGTGGGAGGAGAGGACCATTCTAACATGGTGGGAGGAGAAGACCATTCTAACATGGTGGGAGGAGGAGACCATTCTAACATGGTGGGAGGAGAAGACCATTCTAACATGGTGGGAGGAGGGGACCATTCTAACATGGTGGGAGGAGAAGACCATTCTAACATGGTGGGAGGAGGAGACCATTCTAACATGGTGGGAGGAGAAGACCATTCTAACATCGCAGGCGGAGAAGACCATTCTAACATGGACAGAAGATGAGACCATTCTAACATGGCAGGGGAGAAAACCATTCTAACATGGCAAGAGATGAAGACAATTGTAACATGCGGAGGAGAGGACAATTCTAACATGGTGGGAGGAAAGGACAATTGTAATACGACCAAAGGAGAACACCATTCTAACATGGCAGAAGAGAAGACCATTCTAACATGGTGTGAGGAGTGGACCATTCTAACATGTTGGGAGGAGAGGGCCATTCTAACATGGTGGGAGGAGAGGGCCATTTTAACATGGTGGGAGGAAAGGACAATTGTAATACGACCAAAGGAGAAGACCATTCTAACATGGCCAGAGAAGAGGACCATTCTAACATGATGGAAGTAGAAGACCATTATAACATCGCAGGCGGAGAAGACCATTCTAACATGGACAGAAGATGAGACCATTCTAACATGGCAGGGGAGAAGACCATTCTAACATGGACAGAGGAGAAGACCATTCTAACATGGCAGAAGAGAAGACCATTCTAACATGGTGTGAGGAGAGGACCATTCTAACATGTTGGGAGGAGAGGGCCATTCTAACATGTTGGGAGGAGAGGACCATTCTAACATGGTGGGAGGAGAGGACCATTCTAACATGGTGTGAGGAGAGGGCCATTCTAACATGGTGGGAGGAGAGGACCATTCTAACATGGTGGGAGGAGAGGACCATTCTAACATGGTGTGAGGAGAGGGCCATTCTAACATGGTGGGAGGAAAGGACAATTGTAATACGACCAAAGGAGAAGACCATTCTAACATGGCCAGAGAAGAGGACCATTCTAACATGATGGAAGTAGAAGACCATTATAACATCGCAGGCGGAGAAGACCATTCTAACATGGACAGAAGATGAGACCATTCTAACATGGCAGGGGAGAAGACCATTCTAACATGGACAGAGGAGAAGACCATTCTAACATGGCAGAAGAGAAGACCATTCTAACATGGTGTGAGGAGAGGACCATTCTAACATGTTGGGAGGAGAGGGCCATTCTGACATGGTGGGAGGAGAGGGCCATTCTAACATGTTGGGAGGAGAGGACCATTCTAACATGGTGGGAGGAGAGGACCATTCTAACATGGTGTGAGGAGAGGGCCATTCTAACATGGTGGGAGGAGAGGACCATTCTAACATGGTGGGAGGAGAGGACCATTCTAACATGGTGTGAGGAGAGGGCCATTCTAACATGGTGGGAGGAAAGGACAATTGTAATACGACCAAAGGAGAAGACCATTCTAACATGGCCAGAGAAGAGGACCATTCTAACATGATGGAAGTAGAAGACCATTATAACATCGCAGGAGGAGAAGACCATTCTAACATGGACAGAAGATGAGACCATTCTAACATGGCAGGGGAGAAGACCATTCTAACATGGACAGAGAAGAAGACCATTCTAACATGGTGTGAGGAGAGGACCATTCTAACATGGTGGGAGGAGTGGACCATTCTAACATGGCAGAGGAGAGGACCATTCTAACATGGTGGGAGGAGAGGGCCATTCTAACATGGTGGGAGGAGAAGAACATTCTAACATGGCAGATGAGAAGACCATTCTGACATGTTGGGAGTAGAGGACCATTCTAACATGGCAGGAGGAGATGACCATTCTAAGACCATTCCAACATGGTGGGAGGAGAAGACCATTGTAACATGGCAGGAGGAGTGGACCATTCTAACATGGCAGAGGAGAGGATCATTCTAACGTGGTGGGAGGAGAGGACCATTCTAACATGGTGGGAGGAGAAGACCATTCTAACATGGTGGGAGGAGGAGACCATTCTAACATGGTGGGAGGAGAAGACAATTCTAACATCGCAGGCGGAGAAGACCATTCTAACATGGACAGAAGATGAGACAATTCTAACATGGCAGGGGAGAAAACCATTCTAACATGGCAAGAGATGAAGACAATTGTAACATGCGGAGGAGAGGACAATTCTAACATGGTGGGAGGAAAGGACATTTGTAATACGACCAAAGGAGAAGACCATTCTAACATGGCCAGAGAAGAGGACCATTCTAACATGATGGAAGGAGAAGACCATTCTAACATCGCAGGCGGAGAAGACCATTCTAACATGGACAGAGGAGAAGACCATTCTAACATGGCAGAAGAGAAGACCATTCTAACATGGTGTGAGGAGAGGACCATTCTAACATGTTGGGAGTAGAGGGCCATTCTAACATGGTGGGAGGAGAGGGCCATTCTAACATGGTGGGAGGAGAGGGCCATTCTAACATGTTGGGAGGAGAGGGCCATTCTAACATGGTGGGAGGAAAGGACAATTGTAATACGACCAAAAGAGAAGACCATTCTAACATGGCCAGAGAAGAGGACCATTCTAACATGATGGAAGTAGAAGACCATTCTAACATGGCAGGGGAGAAGACCATTCTAACATGGACAGAGGAGAAGACCATTCTAACATGGCAGAAGAGGAGACCATTCTAACATGTTGGGAGGAGAGGGCCATTCTAACATGGTGGGAGGAAAGGACAATTGTAATACGACCAAAAGAGAAGACCATTCTAACATGGCAGAGGAGAAGAACATTCTAACATGGTGGGAGGAGAGGACCATTCTAACATGGACAGAAGATGAGACCATTCTAACATGGCAGGGGAGAAGACCATTCTAACATGGACAGAGGAGAAGACCATTCTAACATGGCAGAAGAGAAGACCATTCTAACATGGTGTGAGGAGAGGACCATTCCAGAATGGCGGAGAAGAAGAACATTCTAACAAGGAGAAAGAGAAGAACATTCTATCATGGCCAGAGGAGAAGACCACTCTAACATTGTGGAAGGAGATGACCATTCTATCATGTTGGGAGGAGAGGACCATTCTAACATGTTGGGAGGAGAGGGCCATTCTAACATGTTGGGAGGAGAGGACCATTCTAACATGTTGGGAGGAGAGGGCCATTCTAACATGTTGGGAGGAGAGGACCATTCTAACATGGTGGGAGGAGAGGACCATTCTAACATGTTGGGAGGAGAGGGCCATTCTAACATGGTGGGAGGAGAGGACCATTCTAACATGTTGGGAGGAGAGGACCATTCTAACATGTTGGGAGGAGAGGACCATTCTAACATGTTGGGAGGAGAGGACCATTCTAACATGGTGGGAGGAGAGGACCATTCTAACATGTTGGGAGGAGAGGGCCATTCTAACATGGTGGGAGGAGAGGACCATTCTAACATGGTGGGAGGAGAGGACCATTCTAACATGGTGGGAGGAGAGGACCATTCTAACATGGCAGAGGAGAAGGACATTCTAACATGGCAGAGGAGAGGACCGTTCTAACATGATGGAAGGAGAAGACCATTCTAACATCGCAGGCGGAGAAGACCATTCTAACATGATGGAAGTAGAAGACCATTATAACATCGCAGGGGAGAAGACCATTCTAACATGGACAGAAGATGAGACCATTCTAACATGGCAGGGGAGAAGACCATTCTAACATGGACAGAGAAGAAGACCATTCTAACATGGCAGAAGAGAAGACCATTCTAACATGGTGTGAGGAGAGGACCATTCTAACATGGTGGGAGGAGTGGACCATTCTAACATGGCAGAGGAGAGGACCATTCTAACATGGTGGGAGGAGAGGGCCATTCTAACATGGTGGGAGGAGAAGAACATTCTAACATGGCAGATGAGAAGACCATTCTGACATGTTGGGAGTAGAGGACCATTCTAACATGGCAGGAGGAGATGACCATTCTAAGACCATTCCAACATGGTGGGAGGAGAAGACCATTGTAACATGGCAGGAGGAGTGGACCATTCTAACATGGCAGAGGAGAGGACCATTCTAACATGGTGGGAGGAGAGGACCATTCTAACATGGTTTGAGGAGAAGACCATTCTAACATGGTGGGAGGAGGATACCATTCTAACATGGTGGGAGGAGAAGACCATTCTAACATCGTAGGCGGAGAAGACCATTCTAACATGGACAGAAGATGAGACCATTCTAACATGGCAGGGGAGAAAACCATTCTAACATGGTGTGAGGAGAGGACCATTCTAACATGTTGGGAGTAGAGGGCCATTCTAACAAATGTGGGAGGAGAGGGCCATTCTAACATGTTGGGAGGAGAGGACAATTCTAACATGGTGGGAGGAAAGGACAATTGTAATACGACCAAAGGAGAACACCATTCTAACATGGCCAGAGAAGAGGACCATTCTAACATGATGGAAGGAGAAGACCATTCTAACATCGCAGGAGGAGAAGACCATTCTAACATGGACAGAAGATGAGACCATTCTAACATGGCAGGGGAGAAGACCATTCTAACATGGACAGAGGAGAAGACCATTCTAACATGGCAGAAGAGAAGACCATTCTAACATGGTGGGAGGAGTGGACCATTCTAACATGGTGTGAGGAGAGGACCATTCTAACATGTTGGGAGTAGAGGGCCATTCTAACATGGTGGGAGTAGAGGGCCATTCTAACATGTTGGGAGGAGAGGGCCATTCTAACATGGTGGGAGGAGAGGACCATTCTAACATGGTGGGAGGAGAGGACCATTCTAACATGGTGTGAGGAGAGGGCCATTCTAACATGGTGGGAGGAGAGGGCGATTCTAACATGTTGGGAGGAAAGAGCCATTCTAACATGGTGGGAAGAGAGGGCCATTCTTACATGGCGGAGGAGGAGACTATTCTAACAGGGAAAGAGGAGAAGACAATTGTAACATGCGGAGGAGAGGGCCATTTTAACATGGTGGGAGGAAAGGACAATTGTAATACGACCAAAGGAGAAGACCATTCTAACATGGCCAGAGAAGAGGACCATTCTAACATGATGGAAGTAGAAGACCATTATAACATCGCAGGCGGAGAAGACCATTCTAACATGGACAGAAGATGAGACCATTCTAACATGGCAGGGGAGAAGACCATTCTAACATGGACAGAGGAGAAGAACATTCTAACATGGCAGAAGAGAAGACCATTCTAACATGGTGTGAGGAGAGGACCATTCCAGAATGGCGGAGAAGAAGAACATTCTAACAAGGAGAAAGAGAAGAACATTCTATCATGGCCAGAGGAGAAGACCACTCTAACATTGTGGAAGGAGATGACCATTCTATCATGTTGGGAGGAGAGGACCATTCTAACATGGTGGGAGGAGAGGGCCATTCTAACATGTTGGGAGGAGAGGACCATTCTAACATGGTGGGAGGAGAGGACCATTCTAACATGTTGGGAGGAGAGGACCATTCTAACATGTTGGGAGGAGAGGACCATTCTAACATGGTGGGAGGAGAGGACCATTCTAACATGTTGGGAGGAGAGGGCCATTCTAACATGGTGGGAGGAGAGGGCCATTCTAACATGGTGGGAGGAGTGGACCATTCTAACATGGCAGAGGAGAGGACCATTCTAACATGGCAGAGGAGAGGACCATTCTAACATGGTGGGAGGAGTGGACCATTCTAACATGGCAGAGGAGAGGACCATTCTAACATGGCAGGAGGAGATGACCATTCTAAGACCATTCCAACATGGTGGGAGGAGAAGACCATTGTAACATGGCAGGAGGAGTGGACCATTCTAACATGGTGGGATGAGAAGACCATTCTGACATGTTGGGAGGAAAGGACAATTGTAATACGACCAAAGGAGAAGACCATTCTAACATGGCCAGAGAAGAGGACCATTCTAACATGATGGAAGGAGAAGACTATTCTAACATCGCAGGCGGAGAAGACCATTCTAACATGGACAGAAGATGAGACCATTCTAACATGGCAGGGGAGAAGACCATTCTAACATGGACAGAGGAGAAGACTATTCTAACATGGCAGAAGAGAAGACCATTCTATTATTGTAGTAGGAGAGGACTAAGCTAGCATGGCAAGAGGAGAAGACCATTCTAACATGGCAGAAGAGAAGACCATGGTGTGAGGAGAGGACCATTCTAAAATGGTGGAGAAGAAGAACATTCTATCATGGCCAGAGGAGAAGACCACTCTAACATTGTGGAAGGAGATGACCATTCTAGCATGGTGGGAGGAGAGGACCATTCTAACATGTGGGGAGGAGAGGACCATTCTAACATGTTGGGAGGAGAGGACCATTCTAACATGTGGGGAGGAGAGGACCATTCTAACATGTTGGGAGGAGAGGACCATTGTAACATGTTGGGAGGAGAGGACCATTCTAACATGTTGGGAGGAGAGGACCATTCTAACATGTTGGGAGGAGAGGACCATTCTAACATGTTGGGAGGAGAGGACCATTCTGACATGGCAGAGGAGAGGACCATTCTAACATGTTGGGAGGAGTGGACCATTCTAACATGTTGGGAGGAGAAGACCATTCTAACGTGGTGGGATGAGAAGACCATTCTAACATGGCAGATGAGAAGACCATTCTGACATGTTGGGAGGAGAAGACCATTCTAACATAGCAGAGGAGAAGACCATTCTGACATGTTGCGATGAGAAAACCATTCTAACATGCCTTTATGGTTGAGAATCCAACATCAAGGCTGTATTCGTTAGCTGGATTCGGCATCAAAATGTTATATTTTTTGCGAAGCATTTCGCAAAGAAAACAAAAACAAGTCTCTATTGGACAGAGTCAGGTCCCTCCCATTTCCGTTCCTTTTGCTCTGTTTGCTTCCGTTTGCTTCCTAGAATTAACGGTGAACGGTTTCTCTTGCAAAACGTTTTGCAGAAGACCAAATGTTTTGTACCGCAATCAGACTAATGAATTTACCCCAGGTTACGCTACTTTGAACTCGTGACTCCATTACAAAACAAACACAATGGGTCTATTGAGATAGTGTTCACACTATCTGTGTTAGCGTCCCTGCATGACAAATAGGTTTTCCCTAGAGCTCTGATGAAGTAGGTGCTGCTGCTAACAGAAGAACAGAGGCTGACAGAGTCAGGAGGGAAGAGAACAAGCTCTATATCAATACAACTATTGAACTCAGATTCAGTTAGCAAACACCACAACTTCATTGCATTTGATGGTAAGGGTTTTCATTGTGTTTTGTCAATTTTATACTCCCTTGATCATATGTCTGACTCATACTGGTTACAGTAATACTGGTATTTATTCTGTTTAATTCACGATTATATATATAATTTTTTTCTTTGGTCTACAAAAACAAATGAATCAGCAGATGAATCCATCTATTGTACATGTACATATGGGACAGCATATAGGCCCAGAGAATCAATCTCGGTTTCAAGAGCTGTCTGTGACGCTTTCAACTTGTCCAACACACAATCATAACCATATCTCTTGAATCAGTGTACTCAGTCCATCTCTCTGTGTGAACCAGCTGTCGTAGTGCATGCTATTTTCAGCCAGTACAACATATACGTAATAATATCCATAACCTCGTCCATAGGCTGCAGTTGCTAGCGCATAGAGCCTGAGAACATTGTGGGACTGTATGGAACTAAGGGGGTGACATTTACTGAGAGACACGCTATTAAATCGAGGCGAGAGTGGGTAGTCACTAGTAAACACAAACACAAACACAAAGTCATAAACCTATTTCTATTATTTCTCTTTTTTTTTTACTTTAACCTTGCCTAACCCTAACGTTACATTTAATTATTACATTTTTGTAGCCAATTTTGACTTGGGCTGTGGAATCAGACTTTGTGGCTATGGAAGCTGGTGGAAACTGATAGGGAGTGAGCTTGAATGGCGAGAATCTGCAATAAAAATACAGGTTCTATTACATTAATAATATATTTGATTCTTACTTCGGGCATAAGTGTCACGTTCTGACCTTTATTTCCTGTGTTTTGTATTTAGTTAGTATGGTCAGGGCGTGAGTTGGGTGGGCAGTCTATGTTTGTTTTTCTATGATTAGGGTATTTCTATGTTTCGGCCTAGTATGGTTCTCAATCAGAGGCAGGTGTCATTAGTTGTCTCTGATTGAGAATCATACTTAGGTAGCCTGGGTTTCACTGTGTGTTTGTGGGTGATTGTTCCTGTCTCTGTCTTTGCACCAGATAGGACTGTTTTGAGTTTCCACATTTCTTGTTTTTTTTGTAGTCAGTTGTTCATGTGTACCTTAACGTATTAAAAAGAACCATGGACAATTACCACGCCGCGTATTGGTCCTCTGATCCGTTTCGCCTCTCCTCTTCGGAAGAAGAGGAGGAAATTCATTACAATAAGTTTCTATGCGAAAACCATTTCTACGATTTTAGAACTTCCTTGTTTACCTCCCTTGTACTGCTTGTGCTTTAAAGTCCACCATGTAGAGGGGAGGGTCTAAGGGTTGGGCTAGATAGTGAGGGACAGAGAGAGCAGCCAATTAAAACCGGCGGATGTTTCGCCACTCCTGCCACAGACTCCCATTCAAGTTCCATTCTGAGGCGCTGTGAAATGGTGGTTCGACAGAGAGAGAGATGGTTCGACAGAGAGAGAGATGGTTCGACAGAGAGAGAGATGGTTCGACAGAGAGAGAGATGGTTCGACAGAGAGAGAGAGACAGCTAAGGGACGAGATTATAATCTCCATCTGTTGAGTCAGTCAAAATGGCGCCAGAAGAAGTGGCAGCAGTTTTACGGGCGCCCAACCAATCGTGTTATGTGGGTTTTTTCACGTTATTTGGAACGGTTTTCTTGTGTCGAAGGAGAGGCGGACCAAAACGTGGTTATTATTCATGGTTCTTTAATAAAGAAACTATACATGAATAGACTAACAAAACCAAGAAATGTGAAAAGCCAAAACAGCCCTATCTGGTGCAAACACAGAGACAGGAACAATCACTGAGGCATGGTCCTAGGGCTCAGGTCCTCCGAGAGAGAGAGAGAGAGAAAGAGAGAATTAGAGAGAGCATACTTAAATTCACACAGGACACTGGATAAGACAGGAGAAGTACTCCAGATATAACAAACTGACCCTAGCCCCCGACACATAAACTACTGCAGCATAAATACTGGAGGCTGAGACGGGAGGGGTCAGGAGACACTGTGGCCCCATCCGAGGACACCCCTGGACAGGGCCAAACGGGAAGGATATAACCACACCCACTTTGCCAAAGCACAGCCCCAACTTACCATCCTGAGACAAGGCCGAGTATAGCCCACAAAGATCTCCGCCACGGCACAACCCAAGGAGAGGGGCGCCAACCAAGACAGGAAGATCACATCAGTGACTCAATCCACTCAAGTGACGCACCCCTCCCAGGGACGGTATGAAAGAGCCCTAGTAAGCCATTGACTCAGGCCCTGTAATAGGGTTAGAGGCAGAGAATCCCAGTGGAAAGAGGGGAACCGGCCAGGCAGAGACAGCAACGGCGGTTCGTTGCTCCAGAGCCTTTCCGTTCACCTTCACACTCCTGGGCCAGACTACACTCAATCATATGACCTACTGAAGAGATGAGTCTTCAGTGAAGACTTAAAGGTTGAGACCGAGTTTGCGTCTCTTACATGGGTAGTCAGACGATTCCATAAAAATGGAGCTCTATAGGAGAAAGCCCTGCCTCCAGCTGTTTGCTTAGAAATTCTAGGGACAATTAGGAGGCCTGCGTCTTGTGACCGTAGCGTACGTGCAGGTATTTACGGCAGGACCAAATCAGAGAGATAGGTAGGAGCAAGCCCATGTAATGCTTTGTAGGTTAGCAGTTAGCAAACCTTGAAATCAGCCCTTGCCTTGACAGGAAGCCAGTGTAGGGAGGCTAGCACTGGAGTAATATGATCACATTTTTTGGTTCTAGTCAGGATTCTAAGAGCCGTATTTAGCACTAACTGAAGTTTATTTAGTGCTTTATCCGGGTAGCCGGAAAGTAGAGCATTGCAGTAGTCTAACCTAGAAGTTACAAAAGCATGTATTAATTTTTCTGCATCATTTTTGGACAGAAAGTTTCTGATTTTTGCAATGTTACGTAGATGGAAAAAAGCTGTCCTTGAAACAGTCTTGAGATGTTCTTCAAAAGAGAGATCAGGGTCCAGAGTAACGCCGAGGTCCTTCACAGTTTTATTTGAGACAACTGTACAACCATTAAGATTCATTGTCAGATTCAACAGAAGATATTTTTGTTTCATGGGACCTAGAACAAGCATCTCTGTTTTGTCCAAGTTTAAAAGTAGAAAGTTTGCAGCCATCCACTTCCTTATGTCTGAAACACATGCTTCTAGCGAGGGCAATTATGGGGCTTCACCATGTTTCATTGAAATGTACAGCTGTGTGTCATCTGCATAGCAGTGAAAGTCAACATTATGTTTTTGAATGACATCCCCAAGAGGTAAAATATATAGTGAAAACAATAGTGGTCCTAAAACGGAACCTTGAGGAACACCGAAATTTACAGTTGATTTGTCAGAGGACAAACCATTCACAGAGACAAAGTGATATCTTTCCGACAGATAAGATCTAAACCAGGCCAGAACTTGTCCGTGTAGACCGGTTTGGGTTTCCAATGGTGGTATCAAAAGCAGCACTAAGGTCTAGGAGCACGAGGACAGATGCAGAGCCTCGGTCAGATGCCATTAAAAGGTCATTTACCACCTTCACAAGTGCATTCTCAGTGCTATGATGGGATCTAAAACCAGACTTAAGCATTTCGTATTCATTGTTTGTCTTCAGGAAGGCAGTGAGTTGCTGCGCAACAGCCTTTTCTAAAATTTTTGACAGGAATGGAAGATTCGATATAGGCTGATATTTAAAAAAATATTTTTCTGGGTCAAGGTTTGGCTTTTTCAAAACAGGCTTTGTTACTGTCACCTTTAGTGAGTTTGGTACACATCCGGTGGATAAAGAGCCGTTTATTATGTTCAACATCGGAGGGCCAAGCACAGGAAGCAGCTCTTTCAGTAGTTTAGTTGGAATAGGATCCAGTATGCATCTTGAAGGTTTAGAGGCCATGATTATTTTCATCATTGTGTCAAGAGATATAGTACTAAAACACTTGAGCGTCTCTCTTGATCCTAGGTCCTGGCAGAGTTGTGCAGACTCAGGACAACTGAGCTTTGAAAGAATACGCTGATTTAAGGAGGAGTCCGTAATTTGCTTTCTAATAATCATCATCTTTTCCTCAAAGAAGTTCATGAATTTATCACTGCTGAAGTGAAAGTCATCCTCTCTTGGGGAATGCTGCTTTTTACTTAGCTTTGCGACAGTATCAACAAGGAATTTCGGATTGTTCTTATTTTCCTCAATTAAATTGGAAAAATAGGATGATAGAGCAGCAGTAAGGGCTCTTCGATACTGCACGGTACTGTCTTTCCAAGCTAGTCGGAAGACTTCCAGTTTGGTGTGGCGCCATTTCTGTTCCAATTTTCTGGAAGCTTGCTTCAGAGCTCGGGTATTTTCTGTGTACCAGGGAGCTAGTTTCTTATGAGAAATGTTTGTAGTTTTTAGGGGTGCAACTGCATCTCGGGTAATGCACAAGGTTAAATTGAGTTCCTCAGTTAGGTGGTTAACTGATTTTTGTCCTCTGGCATCCTTGGGTAGACAGAGGGAATCTGGAAGGACATCAAGGAATCTTTGTGTTGTCTGTGAATTTATAGCACGACTTTTGATGTTCCTTGGTTGGGGTCTGAGCAGATTATTTGTTGCAATTGCAAAGGTAACAAAATGGTGGTCCGATAGTCCAGGATTATGAGGAAAAACATTAAGATCCACAACATTTATTCCATGGGACAATACTAGGTCTAGAGTATGACTGTGACAGTGAGTGGGTCCAGAGACATGTTGGACAAAACCCACTGAGTCGATGATGGCTCCGAAAGCCTTTTGGAGTGGGTCTGTGGACTTTTCCATGTGAATATTAAAGTCACCAAAGATTAGAATATTATCTGCTATGACTACAAGGTCCGATAGAAATTCTGGGAACTCAATGAGGAACACTGTATATGGCCCAGGAGGCCTGTAAACAGTAGCTATAAAAAGTGATTGAGTAGGCTGCATAGATTTCATGACTAGAAGCTCAAAAGACGAAAACGTCATTTTTTTTTGTAAATTGAAATTTGCTATCGTAAATGTTAGCAACACCTCCACCTTTGCGGGATGCACGGGGGATATGGTCACTAGTGTAGCCATGAGGTGAGGCTTCATTTAACACAGTAAATTAATCAGGTTTAAGCCATGTTTCAGTCAGGCCAATCACATCAAGATTATGATCAGTGATTAGTTCATTGACTATAATTGCCTTTGAAGTGAGGGATCTAACATTAAGTAGCCCTATTTTGAGATGTGAGGTATCATGATCTCTTTCAGTAATGACAGGAATGGAGGTGGTCTTTATCCTAGTGAGATTGCTAAGGTGAACACCGCCATGTTTAGTTTTGCCCAACCTAGATCGAGGCACAGACACGGTCTCAATGGGGATAGCTGAGCTGACTACACTGACTGTGCTAGTGACAGACTCCACTATGCTGGCAGGCTGGCTAACAGCCTGCACCCTATTTCAATGTGGAGCTAGATGAGTTAGAGCCCTGTCTATGTTGGTAGATAAGATGAGAGCACCCCTCCAGCTAGGATGGAGTCCGTCACTCCTCAGCAGGTCAAGCTTGGTCCTGTTTGTGGGTGAGTCCCAGAAAGAGGGCCAATTATCTAAAAATTCTATCTTTTGGGAGGGGCAAAAAACAGTTTTCAACCAGCGATTGAGTTGTGTGACTCTGCTGTAGAGCTCATCACTCCCCCTAACTGGGAGGGGGCCAGAGACAATTACTCGAAGACCTCCGACAGACTCATAGTGTATCTCAGTTTTATTCAGTAGTACAGCAATGTACCAGGGCCTAAAATGAATACCCGCCACCTGCCAAATGAATACCCGCCACCTGCCAAATGAATACCCGCCACCTGCCAAATGAATACCCGCCACCTGCCAAATGCGGATAGATTTTGGCATTGATGGGTAAGATGTCCATTTCACCAGCCATGTTTGCGGGTGGTCAGTGCTCCACAGTGCGAGCATTTCACTAGCATTCAATACAAGAGTTGATCTGTTTAAGTTCTTTCTCAAGATTAAACTTAAGCATGTGTTTTCGCAAAATACAGATTCGGGCCTAGAAATACATCAAAGAACTGGTACCCATTTTAAGCTCAAAAGCAAATTCTGTCCAAATTCTGTCCAACTCCTCGATTAATACCTATTGTAGGTTTGTCGAACAAGAAGCCATGACAGTATATAGGAGACAAACAAACCACATCCAGAAGAATCTCACTAGAACAGAAGAATTAATAAATGAATCAATGAATTAATGAAAGATTCATCTTAGGTTATTAAACCTGCAGATAAGGGGAGTGCTGTGGTTGTTTTACATTTACATTTACATTTAAGTCATTTAGCAGACGCTCTTATCCAGAGCGACTTACAAATTGGTGCATTCACCTTATGACATCCAGTGGGACAGTCACTTAACAATAGTGCATCTAAAACTTAGGGGGGGGTGAGAGGGATTACTTATCCTATCCTAGGTATTCCTTAAAGAGGTGGGGTTTCAGGTGTCTCCGGAAGGTGGTGATTGACTCCGCTGTCCTGGCGTCGTGAGGGGGTTTGTTCCACCATTGGGGGGCCAGGGCAGCGAACAGTTTTGACTGGGCTGAGCGGGAGCTGTACTTCCTCAGTGGTAGGGAGGCGAGCAGGCCAGAGGTGGATGAACGCAGTGCCCTTGTTTGGGTGTAGGGCCTGATCAGAGCCTGGAGGTACTGAGGTGCCGTTCCCCTCACAGCTCCGTAGGCAAGCACCATGGTCTTGTAGCGGATGCGAGCTTCAACTGGAAGCCAGTGGAGAGAACGGAGGAGCGGGGTGACGTGAGAGAACTTGGGAAGGTTGAACACCAGACGGGCTGCGGCGTTCTGGATGAGTTGAAGGGGTTTAATGGCACAGGCAGGGAGCCCAGCCAACAGCGAGTTGCAGTAATCCAGACGGGAGATGACAAGTGCCTGGATTAGGACCTGCGCCGCTTCCTGTGTGAGGCAGGGTCGTACTCTGCGGATGTTGTAGAGCATGAACCTACAGGAACGGGCCACCGCCTTGATGTTGGTTGAGAACGACAGGGTGTTGTCCAGGATCACGCCAAGGTTCTTGGCGCTCTGGGAGGAGGACACAATGGAGTTGTCAACCGTGATGGCGAGATCATGGAACGGGCAGTCCTTCCCCGGGAGGAAGAGCAGCTCCGTCTTGCCGAGGTTCAGCTTGAGGTGGTGATCCGTCATCCACACTGATATGTCTGCTAGACATGCAGAGATGCGATTCGCCACCTGGTCATCAGAAGGGGGAAAGGAGAAGATTAATTGTGTGTCGTCTGCATAGCAATGATAAGAGAGACCATGTGAGGTTATGACAGAGCCAAGTGACTTGGTGTATAGCGAGAATAGGAGAGGGCCAAGAACAGAGTCCTGGGGGACACCAGTGGTGAGAGCACGTGGTGAGGAGACAGATTCTCGCCACGCCACCTGGTAGGAGCGACCTGTCAGGTAGGACGCAATCCAAGCGTGGGCCGCGCCGGAGATGCCCAACTCGGAGAGGGTGGAGAGGAGGATCTGATGGTTCACAGTATCGAAGGCAGCCGATAGATCTAGAAGGATGAGAGCAGAGGAGAGAGAGTTAGCTTTAGCAGTGCGGAGCACCTCCGTGATACAGAGGAGAGCAGTCTCAGTTGAATGACTAGTCTTGAAACCTGACTGATTTGGATCAAGAAGGTCATTCAGAGAGAGATAGCGGGAGAGCTGGCCAAGGACGGCACGTTCAAGAGTTTTGGAGAGAAAAGAAAGAAGGGATACTGGTCTGTAATTGTTGACATCGGAGGGATCGAGTGTAGGTTTTTTCAGAAGGGGTGCAACTCTCGCTCTCTTGAAGACGGAAGGGACGTAGCCAGCGGTCAGGGATGAGTTGATGAGCGAGGTGAGGTAAGGGAGAAGGTCTCCGGAAATGGTCTGGAGAAGAGAGGAGGGGATAGGGTCAAGCAGGCAGGTTGTTGGGCGGCCGGCCGTCACAAGACGCGAGATTTCATCTGGAGAGAGAGGGGAGAAAGAGGTCAGAGCACAGGGTAGGGCAGTGTGAGCAGAACCAGCGGTGTCGTTTGACTTAGCAAACGAGGATCGGATGTCGTCGACCTTCTTTTCAAAATGGTTGACGAAGTCATCTGCAGAGAGGGAGGAGGGGGAGGGGGCGGAGGATTCAGGAGGGAGGAGAAGGTGGCAAAGAGCTTCCTAGGGTTAGAGGCAGATGCTTGGAATTTAGCGTGGTAGAAAGTGGCTTTAGCAGCAGAGACAGAGGAGGAAAATGTAGAGAGGAGGGAGTGAAAGGATGCCAGGTCCGCAGGGAGGCGAGTTTTCCTCCATTTCCGCTCGGCTGCCCGGAGCCCTGTTCTGTGAGCTCGCAATGAGTCATCGAGCCACGGAGCGGGAGGGGAGGACCGAGCCGGCCTGGAAGATAGGGGACATAGAGAGAAGGGATGCAGAGAGGGAGGAGAGGAGGGTTGAGGAGGCAGAATCAGGAGATAGGTGGGAGAAGGTTTGAGCGGAGGGAAGAGATGATAGGATGGAAGAGGAGAGAGTAGCGGGAGAGAGAGAGCGAAGGTTGGGACGGCGCGATACCATCCGAGTAGGGGCAGTGTGGGAGGTGTTGGATGAGAGCGAGAGGGAAAAGGATACAAGGCAGTGGTCGGAGACTTGGAGGGGAGTTGCAATGAGGTTAGTGGAAGAACAGCATCTAGTAAAGATGAGGTCGAGCGTATTGCCTGCCTTGTGAGTAGGGGGGGAAGGTGAGAGGGTGAGGTCAAAAGAGGAGAGGAGTGGAAAGAAGGAGGCAGAGAGGAAAGAGTCAAAGGTAGACGTGGGGAAGTTAAAGTCGCCCAGAACTGTGAGAGGTGAGCCGTCCTCAGGAAAGGAGCTTATCAAGGCATCAAGCTCATTGATGAACTCTCCGAGGGAACCTGGAGGGCGATAAATGATAAGGATGTTAAGCTTGAAAGGGCTAGTAACTGTGACAGCATGGAATTCAAAGGAGGCGATAGACAGATGGGTAAGGGGAGAAAGAGAGAATGACCACTTGGGAGAGATGAGGATCCCGGTGCCACCACCCCGCTGACCAGACGCTCTCGGGGTGTGCGAGAACACGTGGGCGGACGAAGAGAGAGCAGTAGGAGTAGCAGTGTTGTCTGTGGTGATCCATGTTTCCGTCAGTGCCAAGAAGTCGAGGGACTGGAGGGAGGCATAGGCTGAGATGAACTCTGCCTTGTTGACCGCAGATTGGCAGTTCCAGAGGCTACCGGAGACCTGGAACTCCACGTGGGTCGTGCGCGCTGGGACCACCAGAGTAGGGTGGCCGCGGCCACGCGGTGAGGAGCGTTTGTATGGTCTGTGCAGAGAGGAGAGAACAGGGATAAACAGACACATAGTTGACAGGCTACAGAAGAGGCTACGCTAATGCAAAGGAGATTGGAATGACAAGTGGACTACACGTCTCGAATGTTCAGAAAGTTAAGCTACGTAGCAAGAATCTTATTGACTAAAATGATTAAAATGATACAGTACTGCTGAAGTAGGCCAGCTGGCAGTGGGTGCGTTGTTGACACTACACTAATCAAGTCGTTCCGTTGAGTGTAATAGTTTCTGCAGTGTTGCTATTCGGGGGCTAGCTGGCTAGCTAGCAGTGTTGTTTACGTTACGTTGCGTTAAAAGAACGACAATAGCTGGCTAGCGAACCTAGAAAATCGCTCTAGACTACACAATTATCTTTGATACAAAGACGGCTATGTAGCTAGCTAAGTAGCTAGCTACGATCAAACAAATCAAACCGTTGTACTGTAATGAAATGAAGTGAAAATGTGATACTACCTGTGAATGCGACCGGGTAGTTGAGTTCTATACAGAAGACGTTGGCTAGCGTTGGCTAGCTAGCAGAGTCACCTACGTTAAGGACGACAAATAGCTGGCTAGCTAACCTCGGTAAATTAAGATAATCACTCTAAGACTACACACTCTAAACCTAAACAACACAATTATCTTGGATACGATGATACGAAGACAGCAAAGACAGCTATGTAGCTAGCTAACACTACACTAATCAAGTCGTTCAGTTGAGTGTAATAGTTTCTCCAGTGCAGCTAATCAGTGGACGTTAGCTAGCTGGCTAGTGAAGACTACGTTAGGACGGCGAAATACGATAATTACGCAATTATCTTTGATACAAAGACGGCTATGTAGCTAGCTGAGAAGAAATTGCTAAGATTAGACAAATCAAACCGTTGTGATATAATGAAATATAATGAGACTATGATAAATATAAAGAAGAAATTCAAAGACAACGCAGTAGTGAATGTTTCTATAGAGATCCCACACAGGTGTTCCAAAGGGATATATGCTGTAATCTGGAGCGCACTTAAACCACCTCATCTCAAAACCTGAATATGAATAACTTTGCTGCAAATGTGCCATACGTGCCTGTACATTTTACAGAAATTACACAAACCTAAAACACAACAAGGCAATTATCCAGGCAGAGGTTGCAGGAATAGGCTCAATGCTGGAGCCATTGTCAAACTTTGTAGACTCTTTTATTAAAACTCATGTGCAAGCATTGCCATCATATGTAAAAGCCTCTATAGACTTCATAAACAAGATCTCACCAATAACAGGTTTAAAAGAAGACTGTATTTTGGTTACATTAGATGTTGAGATTCTAAATACCGCGGCATTCCCCATGGGGGGGGGCTGAATATGTTTTGACCTATAACTATTGATGATGAATACTACCTCCAAACAAATGGAACGGCGATGGGAGTTTTTTGTTAGTAATGAAAATGAAAATCCATGTTTTTAAATAAAGTCCTGAAGTGGTATCGATATATTGAAGGCATTTTTTGCAAATGGGAAGGAACTGAAAAAGAGCTGTCAGATTTATGGCACTACTCGATGACATTGACCCCAATCTCAAATTCACTATTGAACGTGACACTCAACGTGTTTATTACCTCGAGATGTGGATTGAGAAATCAAATGGAACCCTGTTTACAACACTGTATAGACAATAAAGGACAGAAATATTACAGCGGGACAGCTTCCATCCTGAGCCATTAAAAAGAGGACTTCCAAGAAGCCAGTTTTTCAGACTGCGCCCTATATGCCACTCCACAGAGGATTATCTAGAAACAGCAGAGGAGATGTGCATTAGGTTTCTAAGAAGAGGCTATTAGCCACAATGTGTGGATGAAGCTCTTAATTTGGCATTGGAAAACACAAATGGTAGCACAACAAATGGTAGCTATAAATGCAGAGGATGAGTAACAGTGCAACAACATGATGAAGTGTGAATATTTCTACCACCCACATACAGGAAAACGGTTCCAAATCAATGACATTATTACGTGTTCCACCACCCATGTTATCTACATGATTAAATGTCCATGTGGGCTGTGTTATGTAGGTAAACACCACCCATGTTATCTACATGATTAAATGTCCATGTGGGCTGTGTTATGTCGGTAAACACCACCCATGTTATCTACATGATTAAATGTCCATGTGGGCTCTGTTATGTCGGTAAAACCTCTCGTTCTCTCAAACAGGGAATTAGTGAACATAAAAGTTCAATCAGGAGAAACGACAGGGATTATCCAGTCGCAGTACATTTCAATGACCTGAAGCATGACATTTCTACCTATTTAGATTTTGTGGTATAGAGAAAGTTATGAAATCAGACAGGGGATAATAATACTCTGAGTAGAAGATAATATTTTGGGATTTTCATCCTCCAGACATCATTTCCTAAGGGACTTAATGATGAAATGCCTATGTATGTTATCTTGTGAATTTGAGCATGAATTATGTGCCTATTTAAGATTACTCTGTTTTTCGTACGATGTATCCAATGACTAATGAAAACTTGCTATGTCCTCATTGTGGTTTTACAGACGTGCTTCATACGTCTTATTTATACACTTTTGTAATATTTATTAAATGCATATTGATATATTTGGTAGCACTTATTTGTTTTTCCTTTGCTGAAGGCAAAGGGTACATCGTACGAAAAACCCCATTCGATGTGTGAACGGATGTGGGTGGGGCTAGGTCTACATAAGTGTGGATTTTTTTTTAAATCACAAAAGCTCTGACGAAGACTGTGAGGCCGATACGTAAGCTTATTTAAATATCAGTGATACTATCAAGAGCAGTGTGCGGTTTCCTTTTTCCTTCAACTAGCATTTGTGAATAAAAATAGTCAAGATTGATTAGCTGAGTGAAGAGCTGAGTGAAATATTTATTTTTTTTGGAAGTGTTGTGCACAGGTATAACAGTTGGTCTAATTAACTTGAAACCAAAGTCTACTGAAGTGAGTCCTTGAGTTTCTTGGCTATTTACATTGTTTTGTTCACAAGGTTGTTTTTCAATAATTGAGTTTCAACTGCTTGGGATGAGAAGACAACGCGGCTACTAGTCAGACTCTCAATCTCACAGGCACATGACTCTCGAGTCACAAAAACCTTAGTTGACACCCCTGCATTGGTGATTGGTCAACAGTAGGGATTCTTCAATAAAGTCTTTGCTGTCATCAAAGAAGAGCCTGCTCATTTTCATGCACATTTTTCCATTGAGAAATACTGCACAAAAAATCTTAGCTATATTGTAATGTTTAACACATTCGAAAGTCTCAGCCTATCACACAATGTTATGCAAAGTAGTTGTTGTATGTGAGTATGCGAGGTGCATGATGAGGGAAAGTTTTTGAGAAGACGTATTGTGTGGCGAGTCAGTGCTGTGGTCCACTGTCTGTTCATTCAAATAAAATACAACTTGATATTTAATGGGAAATCAGTTTCCTAGACTGTTTACTGGTAAAAGTTTCTTTGGACTTACAGGTTCGTTACAAATTGGTGACAGCGGTGGGATCAGCAACTCGCGAACTTGGCTAACTGTAGCTGGTGGGAAAATGGATGGAGAAGTCGAACAACCCGGGAACAGCAATCAACAACCACCGACAGCTGGTGGTGGATCAGCTGGGTGCCATGTACAGTGGGGAGAACAAGTATTTGATACACTGCCGATTTTGCAGGTTTTCCTACTAACAAAGCATGTAGAGGTCTGCAATTTTTTTATCATAGATACACTTCAACAGTGAGAGACGGAATCTTAAACAAAAATCCAGAAAATCACATTGCATGATTTTTAAGTAATTCATTTGCATTTAATTGCATGACATAAGTATTTGATCACCTACCAACCAGTAAGAATTCCGGCTCTCACAGACCTGTTAGTTTATCTTTAAGAGGCCCTACTATTTTCCACTCATTACCTGTATTAACTGCACCTGTTTGAACTCGTTACCTGTATAAAAGACACCTGTCCACACACTCAATCAAACAGACTCCAACCTCTCCACAATGGCCAACACCAGAGAGGCTGTAAGGACATCAGGGATAAAATTGTAGACCTACACAAAGCTGGGATGGGCTACAGGACAATAGGCAAGCAGCTTGGTGAGAAGGCAACAACTGTTGGCGCAATTATTAGAAAATTGAAGAAGTTCAAGATGACGGTCAATCACCCTCGGTCTGGTGTTCCATGCAAGATCTCACCTCGTGGGGCATCAATGATCATGAGGAAGGTGAGGGATCAGCCCAGAACTACACGGCAGGACCTGGTCAATGACCTGAAGAGAGCTGGGACCCCAGTCTCAAAGAAAACCATTAGTAACACACTACGCCGTAATGGATTAAAATCCTGCAGCGCACGTAAGGTCCCCCTGCTCAAGAGAGCGCATGTGCAGGCCCATCTGAAGTTTGCCAATGACCATCTGGATGATCCAGAAGAGGAATGGGAGAAGGTCATGTGGTCTGATGAGACAAAAATAGAGGTTTTTGGTCTAAACTCCACTCACCGTGTTTGGAGGAAGAAGAAGGATGAGTACAACCCCAAGAACACCATCCCAACCGTGAAGCATGGAGATGGAAACATCATTCTTTGGGGATGCTTTTCTGCAAAGGGGACAGAACGACTGCACCGTATTGAGGGGAGGATGGATGGGGCCATGTATCGCGAGATCTTGGCCAACAACCTCCTTCCCTCATCCAAGATGGCGTAGCAGTAAGTTGTCCTGTCATATCATCTCTCTGTAAATATCGTCTCTTTTTCGTTTTAGATATTTTTTCTTTGCATATCTTTAAAAACAGTTTGCTAAACCTAAGCTTCCAAATACTCTTCTGCAACCCGCCAATGTAGCTACTTTTCCTAAAGTAGTTATATTTACTTCGGAACCGGACCCCCTCAACTGAAGCTAGCAAGCTAACTACCAGCTATGCTAGCGGTCTTCAGCTAACCGGTCATCAACTAACCTTTAGCTCGGAAAGCTCTCGCCAGTTCGAACAACGCGGCGCTAACCAGAGCATAACGGACCTATTTAATTTTTTACCCCCGGATTCCCACCACAAACGGAACATTCTTCAGCTGGATCTTCACAACTAGCTATCGAGCTAAACAGCAACCCTGGTTGATTACTCCTGGCTAGCGTTTCCACCCACGTAGCTTGAAGCTAGCCCGGCCAGAGCTCCTAGCATACTCCTGGGCTACAATACCTTGACCTACGACCGGTCTATCGATATCACTGCATGAAGAGGAATAAACAGACTCACCCCATCGCGACGTCCTCCAAAGGCTAACTCTCTAGCCCTCGCTATCTCCTTGCTTGCTAATTCGGCATGCTAAATGCTAGCTTGTTTAGCCCAGGTCCGCTAACTACTACCTTGTTTACCCCGGCCTGCTAATCTGTTAGCTTGTTAGCACAGGCCTGCTAACCGTCTGCATCGCCACGTCCCAAAAACGCAGTGGCCCATATGTACTCTATCTCTTCCCGATTTTTTTTAAAAATTTGTTTATACCTTCCGGAAACCTGCCTCACCCAATGTGATATGGAATCGCTATTATCTTTATTTTTAGAACACACTCAAGAACCTCCAGAAGCTAACCAGCTAGCTAGCT
Organism: Oncorhynchus gorbuscha; assembly: GCF_021184085.1. Classification (NCBI taxonomy): domain Eukaryota; kingdom Metazoa; phylum Chordata; class Actinopteri; order Salmoniformes; family Salmonidae; genus Oncorhynchus; species Oncorhynchus gorbuscha. Next base: position 276,961 of record NW_025745753.1, on the reverse strand, counting down.
ACAAGCTATTTAGTCATTGTTAGTTTTTTTTTACCTGGATAAGACTCGCCAGCCCAGCCCCCCTGCCCCATCCAACGCTGCCCCCTGGACACCGATCACTTGGCTACATAGCTGATGCACGCTGGACTGTCCATTAATCACGGTACTCCATTCTGCTTGTTTGTTTTATCTGTCGGCCGAGTTGCCTAGTCAATGCCATCTCACCTGCTGTTGTTATGCTAGCTGATTAGCTGTTGTCTCACCCACTGTTTTAGCTAGCTTTCCCAATTCAACACCTGTGATTACTGTATGCCTCGCTGTATGTCTCTCTCAAATGTCAATATGCCTTGTATACTGTTGCTCAGGTTATTTATCATTGTTTTAGTTCACAATGGAGCCCCTAGTCCCATTCCTCATACCCCTGATACCTCCTTTGTCCCACCTCCCACATATGCGGTGACCTCACCCATTACAACCAGCATGTCCAGAGATAAAACCTCTCTCATCATCACCCAGTGCCTGGGCTTACCTCCGCCGTACCCGCACCCCACCATACCCCTGTCTGTGCATTATGCCCTGAATATATTCTACCATGCCCAGAAACCTGCTCCTCTTATTCTCTGTCCCCAACGCTCTAGGCGACCAGTTTTGATAGCCCTTAGCCGCACCCTCATACTACTCCTTCTCTGTTCCGCGGGTGATGTGGAGGTAAACCCAGGCCCTGCATGTCCCCAGGCAACCTCATTTGTTGACTTCTGTGATCGAAAAAGCCTTGGTTTCATGCATGTCAACATCAGAAGCCTCCTCCCTAAGTTTGATTTACTCACTGCTTTAGCACACTCTGCTAACCCTGATGTCCTTGCCGTGTCTGAATCCTGGCTCAGGAAGGCCACCAAAAATTCAGAGATTTCCATACCCAACTATAACATCTTCCGTCAAGATAGAACTGCCAAAGGGGGAGGAGTCGCAGTCTACTGCAGAGAGAGCCTGCAAAGTAATGTCATACTTTCCAGGTCCATACCCAAACAGTTCGAACTACTAATTCTGAAAATTACTCTCTCCAGAAAATCTCTCACTGTTGCCGCCTGCTACCGACCGCCCTCAGCTCCCAGCTGTGCCCTGGACACCATTTGTGAATTGATTGCCCCCCATCTAGCTTCAGAGTTTGTTCTGTTAGGTGACCTAAACTGGGATATGCTTAACACCCCGGCAGTCCTACAATCTAAGCTAGATGCCCTCAATCTCACACAAATCATCAAGGAACCCACCAGGTACAACCCTAACTCTGTAAGCAAGGGCACCCTCATAGACGTCATCCTGACCAACTGGCCCTCCAAATACACCTCCGCTGTCTTCAACCAGGATCTCAGCGACCACTGCCTCATTGCCTGTATCCGCTATGGTGCCGCAGTGAAACGACCACCCCTCATCACTGTCAAATGCTCCCTAAAACACTTCTGTGAGCAGGCCTTTCTAATCGACCTGGCCCGGGTATCCTGGAAGGACATTGACCTCATCCCATCAGTTGAGGATGCCTGGTCATTCTTTAAGAGTAACTTCCTCACCATTTTAGATAAGCATGCTCCGTTCAAAAAATGCAGAACTAAGAACAGATACAGCCCTTGGTTCACTCCAGACCTGACTGCCCTTGACCAGCACAAAAACATCCTGTGGCGGACTGCAATAGCATCGAACAGTCCCCGCAATATGCAACTGTTCAGGGAAGTCAGGAACCAATACACGCAGTCAGTCAGGAAAGCTAAGGCCAGCTTCTTCAGGCAGAAGTTTTCATCCTGTAGCTCCAACTCCAAAAAGTTCTGGGACACTGTGAAGTCCATGGAGAACAAGAGCACCTCCTCCCAGGTGCCCACTGCACTGAGGCTAGGGAACACGGTCACTACCGACAAATCCATGGTTATCGAAAACTTCAACAAGCATTTCTCAACGGCTGGCCATGCCTTCCGCCTGGCTACTCCTACCTCGGCCAACAGCTCCGGCCCCCCCGCAGCTCCTCGCCCAAGCCTCTCCAGGTTCTCCTTTACCCAAATCCAGATAGCAGATGTTCTGAAAGAGCTGCAAAACCTGGACCCGTATAAATCAGCTGGGTTTGACAATCTGGACCCTCTATTTCTGAAACTATCCGCCGCCATTGTCGCAACCCCTATTACCAGCCTGTTCAACCTCTCTTTCATATCGTCTGAGATCCCCAAGGATTGGAAAGCTGCCGCAGTCATCCCCCTCTTCAAAGGGGGAGACACCCTGGACCCAAACTGTTACAGACCTATATCCATTCTGCCCTGCCTATCTAAGGTCTTTGAAAGCCAAGTCAACAAACAGGTCACTGACCATCTCGAATCCCACCGTACCTTCTCCGCTATGCAATCTGGTTTCCGAGCCGGTCATGGGTGCACCTCAGCCACATTCAAGGTACTAAACGATATCATAACCGCCATCGATAAAAGACAGTACTGTGCAGCCGTCTTCATCGACCTTGCCAAGGCTTTCGACTCTGTCAATCACCATATTCTTATCGGCAGACTCAGTAGCCTCGTTTTTTCGGATGACTGCCTTGCCTGGTTCACCAATTACTTTGCAGACAGAGTTCAGTGTGTCAAATCGGAGGGCATGTTGTCCGGTCCTCTGGCAGTCTCTATGGGGGTGCCACAGGGTTCAATTCTCGGGCCGACTCTTTTCTCTGTGTATATCAATGAAGTTGCTCTTGCTGCGGGCGATTCCCTGATCCACCTCTACGCAGACGACACCATTCTATACACTTTCAGCCCGTCATTGGACACTGTGCTATCTAACCTCCAATCGAGCTTCAATGCCATACAACACTCCTTCCGTGGCCTCCAACTGCTCTTAAACGCTAGTAAAACCAAATGCATGCTTTTCAACCGATCGCTGCCTGCACCCGCATGCCCGACTAGCATCACCACACTGGATGTTTCCGACCTTGAATATGTGGCACCTATAAGTACCTAGGTGTCTGGCTAGACTGCAAACTCTCCTTCCAGACCCATATCAAACATCTCCAATCGAAAATCAAATCAAGAGTCGGCTTACTATTCCGCAACAAAGCCTCCTTCACTCACGCTGCCAAGCTTACCCTAGTAAAACTGACTATCCTACCGATCCTCGACTTCGCCGATGTCATCTACAAAACTGCTTCCAACACTCTTCTCAGCAAACTGGATGCAGTTTATCACAGTGCCATCCGTTTTGTCACTAAAGCACCTTATACTACCCACCACTGCGACTTGTATGCTCTAGTCGGCTGGCCCTCGCTACATATTCGTCGCCAGACCCACTGGCTCCAGGTCATCTTCAAGGCCATGCTAGGCAAAGCTCCGCCTTATCTCAGCTCACTGGTCACGATGGCAACACCTATCCGTAGCACGCACTCCAGCAGGTGTATCTCATTGATCATCCCTAAAGCCAACACCTCATTCGGCCGCCTTTCGTTCCAGTACTCTGCTGCCTGTGACTGGAACGAATTGCAAAAATCGCTGAAGTTGGAGACTTTTATCTCCCTCACCAACTTCAAACATCAGCTATCTGAGCAGCTAACCGATCGCTGCAGCTGTACATAATCTATTGGTAAATAGCCCACCCATTTTCACCTACCTCATCCCCACAGTTTTTATTTATTTACTTTTCTGCTCTTTTGCACACCAATATCTCTACCTGTACATGATCATCTGATCATTTATCACTCCAGTGTTAATCTGCAATATTGTAATTATTCGCCTACCTCCTCATGCCTTTTGCACACATTGTATATAGACTCCCCTTTTTTCTCTACTGTGTTATTGACTTGTTAATTGTTTACTCCATGTGTAACTCTGTGTTGTCTGTTCACACTGCTATGCTTTATCTTGGCCAGGTCGCAGTTGCAAATGAGAACCTGTTCTCAACTAGCTTACCTGGTTAAATAAAGGTGAAATAAAAAAATAAAAATAAAAATAAAGAGCATTGAAGATGGGTCGTGGCTGGGTCTTCCAGCATGACAACGACCCGAAATACACAGCCAGTGGCTCCGTAAGAATTATCTCAAGGTCCTGGAGTGGCCTAGCCAGTCTCCAGACCTGAACCCAATAGAAAATCTTTGGAGTGAGCTGAAAGTCCGTATTGCCCAGCAACAGCCCCGAAACGTGAAGGATCTGGAGAAGGTCTGTATGGAGGAGTGGGCCAAAATCCCTGCTGCAGTGTGTGCAAACCTGGTCAAGAACTACAGGAAACGTATGATCTCTGTGATTGCTAACAAAGGATTCTGTACCAAATATTACGTTCTGCTTTTCTGATTTATTAAATACTTATGTCATGCAATAAAATGTAAATCAATTACTTAAAAATCATACAATATGATTTTCTGGATTTTTGTTTTAGATTCCGTCTCTCACATTTGAAGTGTACCTATGATCCAAATTACAGACCTCTACATGCTTTCTAAGTAGGAAAACCTGCAAAATCTGCAGTGTATCAAATACTTGTTCTCCCCACTGTACATGCGGATTGACCCGAAGGTGTTCATCTGCCGTTGCTACTGTCGAAGACCCTGGAAATTATGTGGCTGCCTCGCTGCCAGATACTGCACTGCAGTCCAGCTGTGCACGGCTCTCACACAATGACTCAAACATCTCTTTTGGAACTCTGACATTGTCTCCAACTGGATGCAGAGTAACCTTGCTTGTCCCACACATGTTCACTTTGTATAGAGCAGTGTCTTCGCGTGAAAAATAAATCATGTTCTGTTTTGGGGAAGCAGACTCCGTTGATTTTCAGGGAAGGGGCATGGGAAGTGTGTAAAGTGGTGGTGATGAATGACATGATTATCCCCTCCAGAAGAGAAATGTTTATTACTGGTAAAGTTGAGGGTACAGTAAACAACTGAGGGTTCTTCTTGAGCACTGTGTCAATAAGGATCGGTGTCCCGCTAGTGGGACAACTTCCGGTGAAACTGGAGGGCGCGCAATTCAAATAAAACAATCATAAATATTATGGATTTTAAACATTTAGATACTTATAAGTGTCTGAAATCGGTAGAAAGCGTAAATTCTTGTTAATCTAACTGCACTGTCCGATTTACAGTAGCTATCATAGCAAAAAAATATGCCATGGGATTGTTTGGGGACGGCGCCCCACATCAAAATATTATTCTGCAATATTTAGCTGATCCACCCCTTTAAAATAAATATATATATATATGTATATATTTTTTTTAATCCCACCGGCACAGGTTTCATACATTCACATATAACAATTAAATATTAACTTACTTTTTGAAAATCTTCCTCTGATTTGTCTTCCAAAGGGTCCCAGCTATAACATGTAGTGTCGTTTTGTTAGATAAAATCATTCTTTATATCGCAAAAAGTCTGTTAAATTGGCGCCATCGATTTGAGTAATCCACTCGTTCAATTTGCAGAGAGAAGAATCCAAAATTATCCCCCGAACTTTGTTTCAACAAGTCAAAATACGTTTCTATTTACTTCTCAGATACACTATAATGTTTATTTCGGAAAGAAGTATGTTCAATAGGAAACCGATTTTAGCTGGTGCGCAATTTCTTCAAGACGCATGCAAAAGAATTCCAAGACTGTCCTACTAAAACTGTTATTTCTTATTCGTTTTGGAAGTTACATGCCTGAAACCTTGAACATAGACGTCTAACACCCTGTGGAAGTCATGGGAATTGCATTCAGGGAGCATATTTACAATATGACTTTTCTCTTGCATTTCACTTAGGGATAGGTCTCTCAAAAAATAATTCTGGTTGTTTTTTCTTTGGATTTTCTCCTACCATATCTATTGTGTTATATTCTCCTACATTATTTTAACATTTCTATAAACTTCAATGTTGTTTCTTTCCAATGGTACCAATTATATGCATATCCTGGCTCCAGGGCCTGAGCTACAGGCAGTTTACTTTGGGCATGTCATTCAGACAGGAAATTGAGAAAAAAGGGGCCTAATCCCTAATTAAAGTCACTGATACAAGTAATCTGTTGGTAGCATGAAGCGTTTGCAGCTCAGTGAAGGGGAAACTGCCAGTGTGTGTGATGAGTGGGACTCCAGAATCACAGTTAATGAGGAAGGTGACTGAACTGCAGGGTTGCTCTGTCTGGGAGAAGGGTAGTGAAAACACTATAATTGCTAACCTACATGATTCTAACAAGCCGCCATACTCTCCCACCACAGCAAAGTGGGATGTAGAACAGTTAATGCAGGACATGTTAAAAAGGGGAAAAGTTAACCCCTCCAACTGTCCATGGGCAGCACCAGTGTTGTAAGTCAGAAATAAGGAAATCAGCTCAATCAGGTTCTGTGCGGATTACAGAAGGTTAAACGAGAACAATGTTAAGATGCTTATCCACTTCCTAGGATCGACGAGACCTTGGACTCGCTGTGGTTCTCCACTTTAGACTTAGCCAGTGGGTACTGGCAAGTCGAGATGCACCCCAAGGAGCATTACAAAACTGCTTTTGTGACAAAGAGAGGGCATTTTAAATTCCAGGTCATGGGGTTTGGGTTGACAAAAGCAGCTTCCAGCATCACATGGACCTGGTTTTGACTGATTGACAGTGAACAACATGTTTGGTGTACTTAGATGATATCATAGTGTTTGATCTTACATTCCAAGAGCATGTGAAGCTTTTAGACAAGGTTTTCAGACGATTGGAGCAGGCAGGACCTAAGCCATCAAAGTGCCATTTGTTCAGGTCACATGTGAGCTACCTGGGACACATCCTCTTGGCTGAGGGAGTGTCCACTGAACCCATGAAAACATAGACAGTCAGGTCATGGCCTAGCTAGACAAGTCACTGAAAGAGGCCAGAAGATTCTTAGGCCTGACGTCACACGACAGGAGGTTTATAACACGTTTTGCAGGTTTGGGGGAGTCTTTGTACAGGTTGACAGATAAGGGGGAAATGTTTTAATGGAATGCAGCTTGTGAAGTGTCCTTTAATTAATTAAAGTCCAAGCTTACCACATCGCACACACGCTTTCTCGGACACAAATCTAGATTTTATAATGGATACTGACTCAAGTGACACCGGTATAGGGGCAGTCCTCTCCCAGAAACACGAGGGTTGTGAGAGAGTAGTAGAATATGCCAGTCGGCCTCTGCCAAAACAGAAGAGGAAGTATTCAACTACCAAGAAGGAGCTTCTTGCTGTAGTGGTGTTTCTTAAACATTTCAGACACTTTTATGGGGAGGAAATTTCTACTGAGAACTGATCACAGCTCACTTATGTGGCTGAGTAACTTCAAACAGCCTGAGGGACAGTTGGCTAGATGGTTAGATAAACTGTCACGGCTTCTTCCGAAGTCGGTCCCTCTCCTTGTTCGGGCGGCGGTCGGCGGTCGATGTCACCGGTCTTCTAGTCATCGCCGCTCCACTTTTCATTTTCCATTTGTTTTGTCTTGGTTTTCCACACACCTGGTTCACATTCCCTCATCTGACTAAATGTATGTTACCCTCTGTTCCCACATGTCTGTTTGTTACGTGTGGTTCACATCAGGCTGGTTTGCGCCAGGTATGTGTTTGACCCGTGTGTTTTGTTTATTGTACCGTTTGTGTACTTTGGGCGTTATCGCTGTTTTCCTTAGGCATGAATAAAGTGCGCCTGTTATCACCCATCTCAGCTCTCCTGCACCTGACTTACCTTCAACCAGTTGCGCACATTGTGACAGAATTCCACACCTGTTATGGAGTCAGCAGGAGCAGGTCCCCCTGTTGTACGGGTCGAGGAGCGTGTCCGGGAGCACACGGCAATGCTCCACCATCTCGGCGCCGTCATGGACCGCGTCGTCCAGACAATGGACCACTGGGAGAGACAGGGAATCCCTCCAGCACAACAGGGGTCTCCACTACCTCTTGACCCGGTCCCAGTGGGATTTGTCTCGCCCTTCCCTGGGGAGTTTGATGGGACGGCGGCACGCTGCCAGGGGTTCCTGCTGAAGCTGGAACTTTATCTGGCGACCACCTATCCGGCTCTTTCGGGAAGTGAGATGGTGTCCGCCCTCTCGTCTCGTGCCTCTTGGGTGGAAAGCCCTGGAGTGTGCAAACGCTGTGTGGGTGGAAGGAGATGCGGTGCTGGGCCACTTTGAGGAGTTCAGGTGGAAAAGACGTTCAACCGCCGCTCTACCCTCGGGCCGGTCATCGAAGACTGCCCGGAAGTGGCAGGTGAACGTCTTTTACACCTGAGACAGGGGACGAGGAGCGCCCAGGAGTTCGCCTTGGACTTTCGGAACCTGGCCACCGGAGTGGGATGGAACAACAGGGCCCTGATCGACCACTATCGCTGCAGCCTGAGCGAGGATGTCCGTCAGGAGTTGGCCTGCAGGGACACCACCCCCACGTTTGATCAGCTGGTGGACCTGTCCTCCGGCTGGATAACCTGCTGGCCCCCCACGAACGTTCAGACGCAGCTCTGTCGGTTCCATCTCCCAGCACCACCGCTCCAGTGCCCATGGAGCTGGGAGGTGCTGTGCTCAGGGAGGCCGGAGGAGGGGCCTTCACGTGCACCATCTGTGGCCACAGAGGGCACACTGCCGGTCAGTGTCGGGTTAGTTGCTCTGGGGGTCGAGCCAGCAGGCAGGGCACTCTGGCGTCACCCCAGGTGAGCCTGCACCATTCTCATCCAGGGTCCTCTGTTGCCTACCTGTTTTTGCAAGTTAACTTTCCTGAGGTTTCCCCGCATTCCCAGCATAAGGCGCTCGTCGATTCAGGCACTGCTGGGTATTTCATATACAGATCATTTGCCCATAGTTCAGGGATCCCCATTGTTCCAGTGGCTAAGCCCTTCCCAGTATACGCTTCAGACAGTCGACCAATAGGGTTAATTAGGGAGGCCACCGCTCTCCTGGGCATGGTGACGCAGGGGGTCACAAGGAGAGAATCAGTCTCTTCCTCATTGACTCTCCTGCGTTTCCCATGGTGCTAGGTCTACCCTGGTTAGCCTGTCAAGACCCCACGGTTTCATGGCAACGGAGGGCTCTCACGGGGTGGTCGCGAGAGTGCTCGGGGAGGTGTTTAGGGGTTTCCGTTGGTGCTACCACGGTGGAAAGTCCAGACCAGGTCTCCACCATGAGCATTCCCCCCGAATATTCCGATTTGGCTCTCGCCTTCTCCAAGAAGAAGGCGACTCAATTACCACCCCATCGTCGGAGGGATTGTGCGATAAACCTCCAGGTAGACACCGCACTTCCCAGGAGTCACGTGTATCCCCTGTCACAGCATATGTCTCCGAATCTCTGTGTCAGGGGTACATTCGGTCCTCCACTTCACCTGCCTCCTGAAGTTGCTTTTTTGTGAAGAAGGAGGGAGGTCTGCGCCCGTGTATTGACTATCGAGCCCTTAACCAGATCACTGTGGAGTACTGTTACCCGCTACCTCTCATAGCCACAGCGATTGAGGTAATGCAATTCTTCACTAATCTAGATCTCAGGAGCGCTTACAACCTGGTGCGTATCCGGGAGGGAGACGAGTGGAAGACGGCGTTCAGTACCACCTCGTCATGCCGTACGGGTTGATGAATGCTTCGTCAGTCTTCCAAGCCTTTGTGGACAAGGTTTTCAGGGACTTGCACGGGCAGGGTATAGTGGTGTATATTGATGACATTCTGATATACTCCAGTACACGCGCCGAGCATGTGTCCTTGGTGCACAGGGTGCTTGGTCGACTGTTGGAGCATGACCTTTATGTCAAGGCTGAGAAATGCCTGTTCTTCCAGCAGTCCGTCTCCTTCCTAGGGTACCGCATTTCCCCCTCGTGGGTGGAGATGGGGAGTGACCGTATTTCAGCCGTGCCTAATTGGCCGACTCCCATCACGGTAAAGGAGGTGCAGCGTTTTTTAGGGTTTGCCAATTACTACCGGATGTTTATCCAGGGTTTTGGTCAGGTAGCGGCTCCCATTACCTCACTGCTGAAGGGGGCCCGGTACGTTTGCAGTGGTCGGCTGAGGCAGACAGGGCTTTTGGTCACCTATGGGCTCTGTTTACCTTGGCTCCCATGCTGGCGCATCCAGATCCCTCTTTGGCATTCACAGTGGAGGTGGATGTGTCCGATGCTGGGATGGGAGTTGTGCTCTCTCAGCGCTCGGGAATAAGGTGCCCAGAGTAAACTGCCTGCTACTCTGTCCCAGATGCTAATATATCCATATAATATTGGAAGTTATGAAGTTTCTAAAACTCTGAAGTTTTACAAACTCTGAAGTTTGTAAAATTGTTTGAATGATGTCTGTGAGTATAACAAAACAAAACTCATATGGCAGGCGAAAACCTGAGAAAAATCCAACCAGGAAGTGGGAAAGCTGAGGATGTAGTTTTTCAACTCTTTGCCATTCCATTATACAGTGTAAATGGGTCATATTGCACTTCCTAAGGCTTCCACTAAGATGTCAACAGTCTTTTGAATGTTGTTTCAGGCTTTTACTGTGAAGAGGAGTGAATGAGAAGTGATTGAGCCAGGTGTCTGGCAGAGTGCCACAGGCTCTGAGGCGCGTTCACGAGAGAGTTAGCTCTCGTTCCATTGTTTTTCTACAGACATAGGAATTCTCCGGTTGGAACATTATTGAACATTTATGATAAAAACATCCTAAAGATTAATTCTATACTCAGTTTGTTCGGGCGGCGTTCGGCGGTCGACGTCACCGGTCATCTAGCCATCGCCACTCCACTTTTCATTTTCCATTTGTCTCCCTCATCTCCCTCATCCATTTGTCTCCCTCATCTGACTAAATGTATGTTACCCTCTGTTCCCCCATGTCTGTTTGTTACGTGTGGTTCGCATCAGGCTTGTTTGTGCCGGGTATGTGTTTGACCCGTGTGTTTTCTTTATTGTACCGTTTGTGTACTTTGGGCGTTATTGCTGTTTTCCTTGGGCATGAATTGTCACGCGGGACTAGGTGGGTGAGGAAGGAATCAGGCGCAGAGAGTTCCACTGGGAAAAAAGTGCTCTTTAATAAGGCACACAAAATTAGACAAGCCAAACAACACAGGGCGCGGACAGTAAAAGTGACGACCCATAACACAGGGTGCCAAGTACAGAAAATACACACCTCTCCCTAAAATGCACACACGTAACAATAAAGATAATCCCGCACAAAACAAGGGCGGGTACACATACTTTAAATAAGGAAGCTCATTAAGCACATACAACAGAACACAGGTGAAACTAATAAGAGAAAACAAAAATACAAACGAAAAAGGGATCGGTGGCGGCTAGTAGGCCGGTGACGACGAGTAGCCCCCCCTGACGCGCAGCTCCCGCAGCGCGCCGCGACCGGACTCGAGGGCGACCCGGAGGGCGAGGCGGTGGAAGTCTCTCAGGAGAGAAGGATCCAAAATGTCCCCCACCGGAACCCAGCATCTCTCCTCCTGACCAGTCCACGAGGTACTGTAGGCCCCTCACCCGGCATCTCGAGTCCAGAATGTCATGTACTGTGTATGCCGAGGACCTCTAGATTTACAGAAGGGGCGGACGGAGGGACCTCAGGCACCTCACCTTCCTGCAGTGGACTAGCCACCACTGGCTTGAGGAGAGACACATGAAACGGGGGGTTAATACGGTAATACCTAGGAAGTTGTAACCTGTAACACACCTCGTTTATTCTCCTTAGGACTTTAAATGGCCCCACACACTGAGGCCCCAGCTTCCGACAGGGCAGGCGGAGGGGAAGGTTTCGGGTCGAGAGCCAGACCCAGTCCCACAGTGTGAACACGGGGGCCTCACTGCGGTGCTGATAAGCGCTCTTCTTCTGCCGTTCCCCAGCTAGTCTTAGCGAGTCCTGGATGGCTTTCCAGGTGTCCTTGGAGCACTGTACCCATTCCTCTACCGCAGGAGCCTCGGTCTGGCTCTGATGCCATGGGGCCAGGACCGGCTGGTAACCCAACAAACACTCAAAAGGGGACATGTTCGTTGAGGAGTGGCGGAGGGAGTTCTGAGCGAGCTCAGCCCAAGGAACATACCTTGCCCACTCATCAGGCCGGTCCCGGCAATATGACCACAGAAACATGCCCACATCCTGGTTTACGCGCTCCACCTGCCCATTACTCTCAGGGTGAAAACCTGAGGTCAAGCTGACCGAGACCCCCTGTCTCTCCATAAACGGAGTTCTGTCCGGGGGTGTCCTCGGATGGGGCCACAGTGTCTCCTGACCCCTCCTGTCTCAGCCTCCAGTATTTATGCTGCAGTAGTTTATGTGTCGGGGGCTAGGGTCAGTTTGTTTATCTGGAGTACTTCTCCTGTCCTATTCGGTGTCCTGTGTGAATCTAAGTGTGCGTTCTCTAATTCTCTCCTTCTCTCTTTCTTTCTCTCTCTCGGAGGACCTGAGCCCTAGGACCATGCCCCAGGACTACCTGACATGATGACTCCTTGCTGTCCCCAGTCCACCTGGCCATGCTGCTGCTCCAGTTTCAACTGGCCTGGGCCCTAGGACCATGTCCCAGGACTACCTGACATGAGGACTCCTTGCTGTCCCCAGTCCACCTGGCCATGCTCCTGCTCCAGTTTCAACTGACCTGAGCCCTAGGACCGTGCCCCAGGACTACCTGACATGATGGCTCCTTGCTGTCCCCAGTCCACCTGACTGTGCTGCTGCTCCAGTTTCAACTGTTCTGCCTTATTATTATTTGACCATGCTGGTCATTTATGAACATTTGAACATCTTGGTCATGTTCTGTTATAATCTCTACCCGGCACAGCCAGAAGAGGACTGGCCACCCCACATAGCCCGGTTCCTCTCTAGGTTTCTTCCTAGGTTTTGGCCTTTCTAGGGAGTTTTTCCTAGCCACCGTGCTTTTACACCTGCATTGTTTGCTGTTTGGGGTTTTAGGCTGGGTTTCTGTACAGCACTTTGAGATATCAGCTGATGTACAAAGGGCTATATAAATAAATTTGATTTGATTTGATTTTGAAACGGCCTCCAAACTCTGGACGTGAATTAGGGGCCCCGATCAGAAACGATGTCCTCAGGCACCCCATAGTGCTGGAAGACATGGGAAAACAAGGCCTCCGCAGTCTGCAGGGCCATATGGAGACCGGGCAACGGGATGAGATCGTAGTACCGGGCAACGACCAGGATCGTAATACTTCCCTGGGACAGGGGAAGGTCAGTAAGAAAGTCCACCGATAAGTGTGTCCACGGCCGTTGTGGAACGGGGAGGGGCTGTAACTTCCCTCTAGGCAAGTGTCGAGGAGCCTTGCTCTGAGCGCACACCGAGCAGGAGGAGACATAAAATCTCATGTCCTTAGCCAACGTGGGCCACCAGTGTCTCCCTCTAAGACTCCGCACTGTACTCTCGATGCCAGGATGACCCGAGGAGGGGAGAGTATGAGCCCAACGGATTAGCTTATCCCGGCTCTAACCATGAGGCCCTCTCTATCTCCGCATCCACCTCCCATACTACCGGTGCCACGAGACATGAAGGTCATCATACTCCCGTGGGAGCGCCAGCTGAAGAGCCCCGGAGCCGGGTGCTGGAGGAGGGGGTGCTGGAGATGAGGTGGGAAGGCCACTCCTCTCCCATCGATCCATCCTCTCCATCATTAGATCCATCGCTGATCCAATCCTGTGGGGAACACTGGTATGATGGAGGACTCTCAGGCGCAGAGAGTTCCACTGGGAAAAAAGTGCTCTTTAATAAGGCACACAAAATTAGACAAGCCCAACAACATAGGGCGCGGACAGTAAACGTGACTACCCAAAACACAGGGTGCCAAGTACAGAAAATACACACCTTTACCTAAAACGCACACACGTAACAATAAAGACAATCCCGCACAAAACAAGGGTGGGTACACGTACTTTAAATAAGGAAGCTCATTAAGTACATACAACAGAACACAGGTGAAACTAATAAGACAAAACAAACAGACAAACAAAAAAGTGATCGGTGGCGGCTAGTAGGCCGGTGACGATGACCGCCGAGCACCGCCCGAACAGGCAGGGGAGCCAACTTCAGTGGAAGTCGTAACATGAATAAAGTACGCCTGTTATCTTCTTTGGGACTGGGGGGCAGTATTGAGTAGCTTGGATGAAAAAGGTGCCCAGAGAAAACTGCCTGCTACTCAGGCCCAAAGGCTAAAATATGCATATAATTAGTAGATTTGGATAGAAAACACTGAAGTTTCTAAAACTATTTGAATGATGTCTGTGAGTATAACAGAACTCATATGGCAGGCAAAAACCTGTCCAGTATACAGTGTCTATGGGGTCATATTGCACTTCCTTCGGCTTCCACTAGATGTCAACCTTCTTTAGAACCTTCTTTCATGCTTCTTCTGTGAAGGGGGAGCGAATAAGAGCTGTTTGACTAAGGGGTCTGGCAGAATGCCATGAGCTAAGTCAGGCGTGCGGCCGTGAGAGTTAGCTGTGTTCCTTTTCATTTCTAAAGACAAAATAATTGTCCGGTTGAAACATTATTTAAGATTTATGATAAAAAAACATCCTAAAGATTGATTCTATACATCGTTTGACATGTTTGACATGTTTCTACGAACTGTAATATAACCTTTTTGACTTTACGTCTGAACTAAGTGATCGCTCATTGAGCATTTGGATTACTGGGCTAAACGCCCGAACAAAAGGAGGTATTTGGACATTAATTATGGACTTTATCGAACAAAACAAACATTTATTGTTGATCTGGGATTCCTGGGAGTGCATTCCGATGAAGATCATCAAAGTTACAGTGGGGCAAAAAAGTATTTAGTCAGCCACCAATTGTGCAAGTACTCCCACTTAAAAAGATGAGAGAGGCCTGTAATTTTCATCATAGGTACACTTCAACTATGACAGACAAAATGAGAAAAAAAATCTAGAAAATCACATGTAGGATTTTAAAATAATTTATTTGCAAATTATGTTGGAAAATAACTCATCACTCAGTTGAATGCGATGAAGACACCCGGAAGATTTTCCACAATCCAACTTGTGCCTGAAAAAAATGGACTGGTCTTCAGCTATGAGCTGGATGAGTATCTTCTTACCAGCAGGAGACACTTGACAGGAGTCGACGTCATTATCAGTCAAACCTAAGTCATCTTGGCAGTCAGTCAGTATATCAGCCATTCTCTGCACTTGCTGCTGGAAAGCTGCTGATGAATCATGCTTCACACATTAACAGTCAAAGTCCTCTAGAGCCATGCAAGGAAAGACATCGGCTAGGGTGGAATTTCGTCTCAATGTCACTGTCTCCTGAGAAGGGTTTATCACTCAGGGAGCCCCCTTCCCCCCCTGCAATAGAGCTATTGTCCTCCATACCAGGATTGACCTTGGTGTTGACCTTGAACTGCTGGGCTCAATGAGAACAGCAGTGCCTGCTAATAGATTCTGAGTGTTTTGTAGTGTGCCCCAGACTAAGTGCTCATCCATAGGCTCTAGAGTCACAGCCCCTTTTAGTCTCACAGTTCCAATTTTGTCAGGTACTTCCCTGTCTCTCCATCTCTCCACATAGCCATCATGTTGATTAGCTTGCTCTCCTCACCCCCATCACACACAGGAGTATAAACCCTCTTCCAGAGATCTCCATTAGTCTGCAGGTGGCGAATTAAGTGCTTTAGGAGATTGCTGCCCAAGATGAGGTCATCACTCTGGCCCTCAACCACCAGTGTAGGCACGGCAACTCTACAGCCATACACCGCCATACATCTCCAGCTCACATACTCCCAAAGGCCTCTTCTTCAACCCACCACAACCAACCAAGACTATCTCTGTAGGACTCAATGATGGACTTTTCAACACTCCAGCATTCAACAGTTCAGGTAAGACCCTAGAGCTCAAGGTACAAGCCATGGACCCACTGTCAAGCATAGCTCTCACTTCCACTTCTCCTCCTATTAACACATTGGCATAGAATAAATCATCATACGGGGAAAGTCTCTGTGTGTTCTGCATTATGATACTCTTCTCAGTCAATTCAATTCAATTCAAGGGCTTTATTGGCATGGGAAACATGTGTTAACATTGCCAAAGCAAGTGAGGTAGACAACATACAAAGTGAATATATAAAGTGAAAAACAACAAAATGAACAGTAAACATTACACATACAGAAGTTTCAAAACAGTAAAGACATTACAAATGTCATATTATATATATATATATATATATATATATATATATATATATATATATATATATATATACAATGTACGAATAGTTAAAGTTTCGTCACAAACACTTTTATATACAGACTCCAAATCAACAGCTCTCACTGATGGGGACTCTACAAAAGGCCCAAAACTTTCCCCTTCTACATGCAGGCCTACTAGTTTTCCCGGAGCTGAGCAGTGATTACTGTAGGGACTCCACCAGCTGTGCTCAAAGTTGCTGCCTTGGGGCATTGAGAGCGTGCGTGGACAGCTACATGACAAAAAAAGGCAGAGGTGATTGGCCCTGCAGTGAAAGTAAGTATCATGTCCAGCATCCCCACACGCATCCCATGGCACATTAAACCTCAATTTGCTCCTATTCCCTTTATGGAACTGACGGTTAGACTGTTGTGGCCTCTGCTCCAGCAATGCAAGGATACGTTCCATGGGCTCAGCTGAGCCCTGAATAGTCTCGGCTGGGTAAGGCAACGTATTGGGTACTTCCATGTGGGTTCTCACAGCAGGCATGGTGATCGGCATGACAGCACCAACTTCCTGCTTCATTGTTGTGATGTCTGGGGTCATCTTAGATAAGTGAGAGTACCTCCGCTCCCTCCTGTATTCATCCATCCTCTCATGAACATCTGCAGCGGTCCACTGCTGTAATGGCTTGCACTTAAAGATAAGCGACAGTTCAGCATTAGGGCAATGTCTGATAAACATGACTGTGAGCTCACGAGATGGGTCTTCAACACTCAAGTCTCTTTAGACAATCTTCAGCAACCTCCATAGCCCTGTTCAGTCTGAGCCAATAGTGGAATGGTTGTTCATCAGTCAGAGGTAATGTGGCATAAAAGTCAGCAAGGGGCATGCTTGAAAAAGCAGTGTCATTAAAATGTTGTTTCAGTATGTCAAAGATGGGACTCGGGCCTTTAGATAAATCAACAGAGGGATTGCTGCGTATGCCCACTTTAACAACATCGCGGGCCCTTCCCATAAGCCAACCGATAACCTCAACTGCTAGGTCCATCACAGATACGCCCCTCTTACGCATGTAAACCATATCCTCCCACTCATGCACTGTGCACTTCCCAGAGCCATCCCCCCTAAAGTACACTGGTTCCCTGATATCAGACTTCAATACCAGGTTCAGGCCTGACACATCCATACCCCTCGAGCTGCATACACTCCCCATAACATTGTCCCCAACATGTCCAACAATTGCCTTTGACTCCAAACAGGAGGCAATGTTCTCCCCAATGGAGTGACCAATCTGCTATACGATGTCTGCTATGAAATTCATGGAGACCTCCCCACTCCCTGTATTTGGCAAACCTCTTTCATATACATCCTTGGGCGTTTCCATGGGTAAACTATCATCAAAACTTCCAAACCCTCCAGTTTAGGCATAGGTGTAGAAGCAACTGGAATTTTGGCTGAACCCCTACCAACAGATGGTAACAGATTAAATGACAGGAAACCCCTACCTCTCCCAACACATTACATATTAATAATGGGAAATCAACACACTAAAATTAAAATGCAAATAGCAAAATGTATATTTTTTAACCTCACATCAAAATCTAACCTATATCTAGTACACTGGTAAAACTTACCTTATATCAGATACACGTTATAATTGCAAATAAACAAGTAACACAAAAGTTATATTGCTTATCTTTGAAGAGAAAGTCCCAATCAATATAGAAAGTCTCAATCAGAGAAATCATCAATTTCGATAATAAAATGTTGTAGTAGTGCCCTCTTGTGGCGAAATGTGATATCGCCATAAACTGCACCAGCAACGTCTTATCTGATTCTCCAACGGCAACCACAGAAATGGAAATCCAGCCAGGGATGGTCCGATCCAGAAGAACGGTCACGGCACCACTGTTTCACAAGACGACAGCCTGGTTTGCTGGTTTTCTCAAGAGTCCCTAAAACATTTAACATCCTCAATAACAATTTCATGTTCATGTCACAATGCCCATAAAGCTAGCTAGCTCGCTAATGTTAGCTTGTCAGCTAGCTTGCTAAATATACATTTTTGTAAATTAACTTTATGACAAAAAATATGTAGTCATTTGTCTCTACATGAACTAACATATTCCTCCCAACTTTAATGTTTCTGCATGACTCGTTATGACATTATAATTACTTACATATGCCTCCATCCTAGTATTTTTGTCAGCCATCATTGCTGAATAAAGTCTCCAGCGTTGGGTTGCATAGCGTCAAATTCATCATGAGAACCACTCGATATGATTCGCCGCTGTGATTTGCACAAAGTTGGGAATTGCTGAACTTTTTCACCTCCTCTCTCTCTTCGCGCCACCCAAAGGTCCCCTAGTCACCATTTTCCTTGTTGTGTTTCACTGCACAGTTTTGCCAGTAGTGTACGGGACTGGGAGTATGTGAATACACTCGCTCGGTTCGCCTAGCTGAACAGCTGAACTGAAGCATGCTGACTCCTTTAACCACTAACCGGCTAAATAACGGTAGCTACCAACATTAGCTAAAATGGAAAGTGAGAGACTGTGTACTGTGCACAGGTATTTGCCTACTTTTCTTAAACTATTAATGAAAATCATGCTTTGGTTTGTTTTGTGTATTAACCAGCGGGTGGACTAGGCAGCAGTAGGAAGAAGCTGCAGTGTCTCTTTAACCAGAGAACCTTGTGGCAACCAGCTGCCATGCACTCTATGCTTCTGGGCCCAGCTACCTGGGAGTCTATATACAGTCTATATATATAAGTCTATATACAGTGAGTGCAAATGAGGTAACATAAGGGAGGTAAGGCAATAAATAGGCCATGGTGGCAAAGTAATTGCAATATAGCAATTAACCACTGGAATGGTAGATGTGCAGAAGATGAATGTCCAAGTAGAGATACTGGGGTGCAACGGAGCAAGATAAATAAATAAATACAGTATGGGAATGAGGTAGATAGATGGGCTGTATACATTGGGCTATGTACAGGTGCAGTGATCTGTGAGCTGCTCTGACAACTGGTACTTAAAGCTAGTGAGGGAGGTAAGAGTCTCCAGCTTCAGTGATTTTTGCTGTTTGTTCCAGTCATTGGCAGCAGAGACTGGTAAGGAAAGGCGACAAAAGGAGGAATTGGCTTTGGGGATGACCAGTGAGATATACTTGCTGGAGCGTATGCTATGAGTGGGTGCTGCTATGGTGACCAGTGAGCTGAGATAATGCGGGGCTTTACCTAGCAAAGACTTGTAGATAACCTGTAGCCAGTGGGTTTGGCGACGAGTATGAAGCGAGGGCCAACCAACGAGTTTTGGGTTTTGGAGACAAAACGGATGGCACTGGGATAGACTGCATCCAATTTGTTGAGTAGAGGGTTGGAGGCTATTTTATAGATGACATCGCCGAAGTCGAGGATCGGTAGGATGGTAAGTTTTACGAGGGTATGTTTGGCAGCATGAGTGAAGGATGCTTTTTTGCGATATAGGAAGCCGATATTAAATTTAATTTTGGATTGTAGATGCTTAATATGAGTCTGGAAGGAGAGTTTACAGTTTAACCAGACACCTAGGTATTTGTAGTTGTCCAAGTCAGAGCCGCCCAGAGTAGTGATGCTGGACGGGCGGGCAGGTGCGGGCAGTGATTGATTGAATAGCATGCATTTAGTTTTACTTGCATTTAAAAGCAGTTGGAGGCCACAGAAGGAGAGTTGTATGGCATTGAAGCTCGTCTGGAGGTTAGTTAACACAGTGTGCAAAGAGGGGCCAGAAGTATAGAGGTATAGAGGTAGATCAGACAATCACCAGCAGCAAGAGCGACATCATTGATGTATACAGAGAAGAGAGTCGACCTGAGAAGTTAACCCTGTAGCACCCCCATAGAGACTGCCAGAGGTCCGGACAACAGGCCCTCTGATTTGACACACTGAACTCTATCAGAGAAGTAGTTGGTGAACTAGGCGAGGCAGTCATTTGAGAAACCAAGGCTGTCAGGTCTGCCAATAAGAATGCGGTGTTTGACAGAGTCGAAAGCCTTGGCCAGGTCGATGAATACGGCTCCACAGTAATGTGGTTTAGGAGGACTCTAAAGCAGAATAGGAAGGTCATGATCCCCCTTCACCTCATCACCTCCTCCATGTGGTTTGGGACATTTTACTATGCTGCCATGCAGCAAGTTTTTATTTCATATTTATCTATGCAGGGAAGTCCCAATGTCTCTTTTGCAAGGGAGCAAAAGTATCTGTATCACAAAATTGCAGCATGAAATAAATAGTAAGGAATTAGTTATTCAATTACAACAGTTTTTTACTATGCAGAAAGTTAAAAGTAATAACATTGTATCAAGACGTTATTTATCAAACTGAAATGAGAGGAAGGGACAAAGACAAACCCATAAACAATGTGAGATGTTTCTCTGATGCTGTTTCTGTTACTCCTCTCCATATGGGCATTTCTGATAATGGGCTTTTCTCCATCCCTCGGTCAACCTGAGGTTACTGAATGACACAGACACCACTGAGTCTCATTTAGATGTACAGTATTCTGATTAAACAATCAGGGTTGTGTCTGTCTGGCCTGGCCTGACAGTGAGAGTTGACAATAAGCCGTCTTTAATTAGGCTCAGACTAGGATGGGCATAGTGATGGTCATTCGTTTAGTTGTTGACACTTGACTGACTTGATGTAATAGAAAATTAACCATTTAGGGGTGTAAATGTTGTTCTGTTTCTGGATTATGTTGGACTCCCGCAGGAGCTTGTTAAACTGTTGGAGCATTCCCAGAGTTGCTATGCACTGAATGCTCATATCTCATTTCACGTTTGGACTGCAATTGTTTGTGATTGGATTCTCATACTATGGCAATTCCTTTGAGTGTTTTTGTATTGAAAACGATGTCCAGAGCTAAATCACCACAATATTAACACATCATAGTAATCACAATAACACTAACCACAATACTCATGCTCTAGTCGGCTGGCCCTCACTACATATTCGTCGCCAGACCCACTGGCTCCAGGTCATCTACAAGTCCATGCTAGGTAAAGCTCCGCCTTATCTCAGTTCACTGGTCACGATGGCAACACCCATCCGTAGCACGCGCTCCAGCAGGTGTATCTCACTGATCATCCCTAAAGCCAACACCTCATTTGGCCGCCTTTCGTTCAAGTACTCTGCTGCCTGTGACTGGAAGGAACTGCAAAAATCGCTGAAGTTGGAGACTTTTTATCTCCCTCACCAACTTCAAACATCAGCTATCCGAGCAGCTAACCGATCGCTGCAGCTGTACATAGTCTATTGGTAAATAGCCCACCCATTTTCACCTACCTCATTCCCATACTGTTTTTATACTGTTTTTTATTTATTTACTTTTCTGCTCTTTTGCACACCAATATCTCTACCTGTACATGACCATCTGATCATTTATCACTCCAGTGTTAATCTGCAATATTGTATTATTCGCCTACCTCCTCATGCCTTTTGCACACATTGTATATAGACTGCCCATTTTTTTCTACTGTGTTATTGACTTGTTAATTGTTTACTCCATGTGTAACTCTGTGTTGTCTGTTCACACAGCTATGCTTTATTTTGGCCAGGTTGCAGTTGCAAATGAGAACTTGTTCTCAACTAGCCTACCTGGTTAAATGAAGGTGAAATAAAAAATAAATTTTAAAAAATTGTCTGATTGTCACAGTGTACCTGGCTGAGGTGGCAATAAGGGGGACGTCACTCTCGATCAGGTACCTCCATAAACACAGCCAAATGACCACCACACTGCCCATTAAGGAGTATCTGCAGGACAAGATGGAGGAGACCAAGGAACGCCTTTCTGAGAAGATGGATTAAAACCAAGGACGGGTTGTCTGAGAAGATGGAAGAGCTCATCGGTCGGGGAGGATTGGGGACAACAAGGACAAGTTGGCAGAGAAACTCCAGGAGACCAAAGACCAAGTGTTTTTCAGAAAGAAACCAGAGTAGATATATGTTAATTCCTGAATATGATTAAATATATGTTCATATGGCCACTTTTGCACTTAATAATTACATGTATAAGGAATGTATATTGTGGGGTCAATGGACTGAGGATAAGAACTTGGGTTATGGAAGTTACTGAGTTAGGAAAAAGGCCATCACTGATAAGGTTGTATAGCCGTGGATTAGAGAGGACTGAGGAGTGTGGGCCGAGGTCAGGTAAAGTGACAAGGAACCTTTTTATTACACACATCACTTAACTTCCTGGCTGGATGTGCAAGGAGGAGACTCCACCTAATAGGCGGGTATAAATACTTGTGCTGGTGGAAACATGTCTTTGTCTTTGCAGCTGTTTGACCCAGTGGGTGAATAAACTTGGTTTGAGCTTTAACTAGTTGTCCATTAAGTTCTGACAAACAGAGTGAAAAACGAACAGTTGGCGTTGTCGGCAGGATTCACAATGATTTTTTGTCGACCTGGACAGTCTGAATCATTAGAGCAGGAGCCGGCACAAAAACAAGGCAGGCACAGTTCCTACACCTGTTACCACTCATTCTGACATCTTAGGGAGATGAGAATAGTAGGCTGAACAATAATAGGATACGGACCTAGAAAGCCTAAGCTTATTCAGTAGTTCCTTTGTGTTAGGACATATGGTTTAGGGCAGGTTCCGTAAGGATAAATCCCGAGTGGAGGTGTTCCTCTGCGAGATCCATAGAAACATATGGTTTAGGGCAGGTTCCGTAAGGACAGGTCCCTAGAGGTACTATTCCCCTGCGAGGCCTGTAAGAGGGACGAAAGTCCCAGCCACAGTAGCCAGGAAGCCGTAGGATGAATATATAGGATAGGATGTGTACATCCGTAGGATGAATATATAGGATAGGATGTGTACATCCGTAGGATGGATGTGTGTATGAACGTTTGAACATGATTTGTGTGTAGTAGCAGTAGCGAATGTACGGATGTGTGTATGAACGTTTGAACATGATTTGTGTGTAGTAGCAGTAGCAATAAAGAGAGGTTGGTTTATGCCCTATTGGGGCGGCGAACTGTGACAGATCAGGTGGGTTGTTGGGAACAATGGTATTTTGGTCAAGAAATTGGACTAAAACCCCTTCCCATGCTACACATTAGTCATACACAATTACCTGTGGGGAATTGACAGAAACAGTGTCGTCCAACACCAAAAGTATACAGAAGAGTGAACAAATTATTGGTAGCCTAAGCTGTTACTACTTAACCAGTTGAAGCTATGGGGGCGCTATTTCATTATTGGATAAAAAAACTTTCCCGTTTTAAGCGCAATATTTTGTCACGAAAAGATGCTCGACTATGCATATACATACATATTGGCAGCTTTGGAAAGAAAACACTCTGACGTCTTCAAAACTGCAAAGATATTATCTGTGAGTGCCACAGAACACATGCTACAGGCGAAACCAAGATGAAACCTCAAACAGGAAATGAGCAGAATTTTTTGAGGCTCTCTTTTTCCATCGTCTCCTTATATGGCTGTGAATGTGCCATGCTCTCTGCCGTTCGTCCAAGGTGTCTGCAGCATTGTGACGTATTTGTAGGCATATCATTGGAAGATTGGCCATAAGAGACTACATTTGCCAGGGGTCCGCCCGGTGTCCTTTGTCTAAATTGGTGCGTAATTTTCAGCTGCAAGCATTTTCCCATGGGATACAGAGGGCACACTTCCACAAACGATATATCTTTGAAGAGATATGTAGAAAAACACCTTGAGGATTGATTCTAAACAACGTTTGCCATGTTTCAGTCGATATTATGGAGTTATTTTGGGAAAAGTTCGGCGTTTTTATAACTGAATTTTCGTTTTTTTTTTGGTAGCCAAACATGACGCAGAAAACGGACCGATTTCTCCTGCACAAATAATCTTTCAGGAAAAACTGAACATTTGCTATCTAACTGAGAGTCTCCTCATTGAAAACATCCGATGTTCTTCAAAGGTAAATTATTTATTTGAATGTTTTTCTGGTTTTTGTGAAAATGTTGCCTGCTGATGCTAACGCTAAATACTCATGCTAAATGCTAACGCTAAATGCTAGTTTTGCTATGGTTGAGAAGCATATTTTTGAAAATCTGAGATGACAGTGTTGTTAACAAAAGGCTGAGCTTGAGAGCTAGCATATTGATTTCATTTCATTTGCGATTTTCATGAATAGTTAACGTTGTGTTATGCTAATGAGCTTGCGGATAGATTTACACAATCCTGGAGACAGGTTTTTTTAGTAGCTAAACGTGACGCACAAAATGGAGCGATTTCTCCTAAACAAATAATCTTTCAGGAAAAACTGAACATTTGCTATCTAACTGAGAGTCTCCTCATTGAAAACATCAGAAGTTCTTCAACGGTAAATTATTTTATTTGAATGGTTTTCTGGTTTTTGTGAAAATGTTGCCTGCTGAATGCTAATGCTAAATGCTAATGCTAGCTATCAATAGCTATCAATACTGTTACACAAATGCTAGTTTTGCTATGGTTGAGAAGCATATTTTTGAATATCTGAGACGACAGTGTTGTTAACAAAAGGCTAAGCTTGAGAGCTAGCATATTGATTTCATTTTATTTGTGATTTTCATGAATAGTTAACGTTGCGTTATGGTAATGAGCTTGAGGCTGTATTCACGATCCCGGATCCGGGATGGCTCGCCGCAAGAAGTTAACGCCGTCAGGGGGCCGCAGAGTCTATAATAACTTAAATGGCTTATATGGCCAGGAGACTCCCGGAGTGGGAGGAGACTCCGAGTGGGAGGGGTAGAAGGGAAAAAGTTACAAAAGCACTAGAGGCAAAAAAATATATATGACCTACTCCAAAAACCAGATAAATGGTGAGGAAAATTAGGCAAATTTGACAAAATTGGTACACATTATCCCGTCGATGGAAAGTTGAAAACCAGCCAAGAGTGTATGGATGCAATCATAGTGTGGAACACTGAAATCAGAGAACGGTCCAGACCACGATACGCATCCTAACCATGGGATTTTATCAGCAGCAGATAAAGATGTGAAAAATAGAGACCTGCGGGGTGAAATAGAGCAGGCAGTAGACAAGAACGAGACGACAAAGGAAAAACTAGGCATATCCGAAGTTCATGCGCATAGATTAGATGAGTTCTCAGTTCACTGGTCACGATGGCAACACCCACGCGCTCCAGCAGGTGTATCTCACTGATCATCCCTAGCCTTTCGTTCCATATAGACTCCCCATTTTTTCTAGTGTGTTATTGACTTGTTAATTGTTTACTCCATGTGTAACTCTGTGTTGTCTGTTCACACTGCTATGCTTTATCTTGGCCAGGTCGCAGTTGCAAATGAGAACTTGTTCCCAACTAGCCTACCTGGTTAAATAAAGGTGAAATAAAAAAATAAAATATATTATCTCCAATGTATCATCCATGTAAAAAAAACTGCATGATTAGGATGAATCATATCTGACAATACTTGTTTAATTCTATGCGCAAAGCATTTTGCTAGGATTTTTGCATCACAACACTGAAGTGTAAGAAAGGTGAAATAAATGAATAAAAATGTTTTTTTTTTAATGAACAGCAGCAGGAATTGGCTAGTGTACTAGAAAATAGTCAAAAACTAAACCAAGAATTAGAGGGAGCCCTTGAGGATAGACAAAAACAAATAATTATCAGGGCACAAGGCGAGACCCAGATGCAGATGGTTGGAGTCTTATATGTTTATTGATCATAAAGGGGTAGACAAGAGAATATATCTATATATCTGGAGACTTCGCTATAAGAAAAAACAGGTCACATCTGTTGGGCCACCATTATACCCCTCTCTTGGATAGTGGATCAGCATTATCCAGGTAATAATAGAGATGTGCGCCCAGTATGAACAAACATGGTTACATATTATCTTGGACAAATAGTACTAGGAGAGGACAACCCTATTCCCGATGACACACAACCCGAAGTATGGATCCAAATTCAGCAGCACCATCAGCCACTGAGCGTGAGTGAAATGCGAAGAATTATGAAAGTATTATCAGTTTTTCTGAGGAAACGGTAGAATTTTGGGGTTTCATACTCGGTATTATGCTCATATTGCACCCTCGCTTTTGCCAAATGCCATACTTTCAACAATCGCACAGGGATATAAAAACGTCAGTTTGGTCCTTCGGACACGAACTATGTGACCCAGCGACAATAAATGATGAAATTGAGGATTCTTAACCACAATAAAATGCAAATTTATTACTTAAAAATCATATTTGTGATTTTCTGGATTTTTGTTTTAGAATCCGTCTCTCACAGTTGAAGTGTACCTATAATTTTAAAAATTACAGACCTCTACATGCTTTGTAAGTAGGAAAACCTGCAAAATCGGCAGTGTATCAAATACTTGTTCTCCCCACTGTATATATAATTAAATATATAGCTACAAGCTATTTAGCCACTGCTAGCGGCCTTTACCTTCTGCACAGGTACCAGACTTTTTTTTAGCTTGGATAATTCTCGCCAGCCTACCAGTAACGGACTGTCTCTCCACTACAACGCCGGATTCCTGCCGTAATCCCTGGACCATTCTCCTGATCTTCACAGCTAGCTAACACCCACCGAGTTACCCAGTACCGAAACTATCCCTGAGGCCATCTCCCGGCCTACTCAGTTGTTCACCCTGACTCCACCCAAACACGGCTAGAACACACTACTCCACCGGATCCTTGCCGTAAACTCTGGACCTTGGCACTGGATCACCACTGCTACCGAGTGGCTATAGTGGCTAACACCCCTGCCCCGAAGCTAGCACCAGTTAGCCGTGAGCCAGGCGCATCTCCCGGATAGAAAACTAAATTACTACAACTACAATACCTCTTTCGCCATCTGGCCTGGATCCTTAGTTGACACGGCATCCTGCCACACCACCACGACAGGTCTGCCGGTGAATACTCCATCCGCTGTGCCTTCAACCGGACTCCGTCGACGCAGACACTTCTACTAGCCCCGGGCTACTAACTTTAAACGCCACGTCGCCTGCCTGATACTGTGGTAGCGACTACTCCGTGGCTTCCCTGTCCCATATATTGCGGTCCCCTGGACCCTATGATCACTTGGCTACATAGCTGATGCCTGCTGGACTGTCCATTTATCACGGTACTCCATTCTGTTAATTTCTTGTTTATCTGTCGGCCCCAGCCGCTAGCTCAGGCTCTGTGTGTAGTTAACCGAACCTCTCTGCCCATTCATAGCCATTTTACCTGTTGTTGTCTCACCCGTTGTTGACTTAGTTAGCTCTCCAAATCAACACCTGTGATTACTTTATGCCTCGCTTTACTTCTCTCTCACATGTCAATATGCCTTGTATACTGTTGTTTAGGTTAGTTATCATTGTTTTAGTTTACAATGGAGCCCCTAGTTCCACTCATAATACCTCTGATACCTCCTTTGTCACCACATGTGTGGGAGGTGGGACCTCACCCATTATAAGTTTATCCAGAGATACAACCTCTCTTATCATCACTCAGTGCCACTGTACCCACACCCCACCATACCCCTGTCTGCACATTATGCCCTGAATCTATTCTACCACGCCCAGAAATCTGCTCCCTTTATTCTTTGTCCACAAGGGGACCAGTTTTGATAGCCTTTAGCCGTACCCTCATCCTACTCCCCCTGTGTTCGCTGTACTTCTCTCTCATATGTCAATATGCCTTATATACTGTTGTTTAGGTTAGTTATCATTATTTTAGTTTACAATGGAGCCCCTAGTTCCACTCATAATACCTCTGATACCTCCTTTGTCCCACCTCCCACACATGCGGTGACCTCACCCATTATAACAGTTTATCCAGAGATACAACCTCTCTTATCATCACTCAGTGCCGCTTTACCCACACCCCACCATATCCCTGTCTGCACATTATGCCCTGAATCTATTCTACCATGCCCAGAAATCTGCTAACTTTATTCTTTGTCCACAAGGGGACCAGTTTTGATAGCATTTAGCCGTACACCCATCCTACTCCTCCTCTGTTCCTAGGGTGATGTGGAGGTAAACCCAGGCCCTGCGTGTCCCCAGGCACCCTCATTTGTTGACATCTGCGATCGAAAAAGCCTTAATTTCATGCATGTGAACATCAGAAGCCTCCTCCCTAAGTTTGTTTTACTCACTGCTTTAGCACACTCTGCCAACCCTGATGTCCTTGCCGTGTCTGAATCCTGGCTTAGGAAGGCCACCAACAATTCTGAGATTGCCATACCCAGCTACAACATTTTCCGTCAAGATAGAACTGCCTAAGGGGGAGGAGTTGCAATCTACTGCAGAGATAGCCTGCAAAGTTCTGTCATACTTTCCAAATCTATACCCAAACAGTTTGAAATTCTAATTTTATCTACAGAGGGTACTGGAGAAGACGCATGAGATGAGAACATGTACTTGGTACAGTAACCCATAAAGGTTAAGGACGACTGGAGTATAGAATGGTTCTATAACCAGAACATTAGATTCTAGAGCATAACACATTTCCTTTGTAGTAGATTATATAAGGAGTATTTTTCTGTCATTATGTGACCATCATAACTGTAGCATGTTTTATTTCCTCTGTTCTACAAAAAGACAAAGCACATTGGAGGCATTCACAAAAAACTGATGCCCTCTTGCTGTGTTAAATGTTCTTTTTAATATTATCATCTATACACATTATATTACAGTATTAACAACGTTCTCTTGTGGTTTCTACCCATTGGGTAGGATATGTGCATAATATATTAAATACATATACAGCACCGTAGAAATAAACAGAGTCAGACCACTGAAGAAAGCACCATCAGTAGAGGCACAACAAAGGTGGGGCGTAGAGTGGTTTCCTATGCCTGCTCAACACACAACCATTAGGCACCGAATTTGCTCACGTAATTGTAACATGCAAACCTCCTTAAAACTGAAAAATATATAAAAATAAAATGTTATCCGTCCTAACAAGAGCAAAAAGCTACAAGCAAAAAAAGGAACATAAAAAATGAGCACAAACATCTCATTTCTAAAGTCTCCAAAAAAGGCTTTAGCGAATATCAAGACACGGCCCTGCTACACTAAAGCCATCAGTCATTAGCCATCAGCCATTATCCATCAGCCATTATCCATCAGCCATTGAGGGAACGCTTGCTTTGAAATAAACTAAAGCTGCTTCGCTGCTGTGTTGTGCTCGTATTGCGCCCAGTCCAATCGCAGCGGTTCAATTCTCGATGGCTGACCTGCATGTTAATTCTATTTTGTGAATATAAAAAAAAGAGAAAAATAAGTTGCTGTTGGTTGGTTTCTGGTGTAAAAGGTAGAAGACACAATGCTGATGGCAACACATGTACTGTAGCTGGCTTGCTGTACGGAGGAGTTGATATATATATATAGGAAAAATTGACAGCAGTAGTAGAAGTACTAGTAGCAACATTAGTAGTAGTAGTAGTATAAGTAGTAGTAGTATAAGTAGAAGTAGCAGTAGTAGTAGAGGTAGTAGTAGTAGTAGTAGTAGTAGTAGTAGTAGTAGTAGTAGTAACAGTAGTAGTAGTAGTAACAACAGTAGTAGTAGCAACAGTAGTAGTAGTAGTAGCAACAGTAGTAGTAGTAGTAGTAGTAGTAATAGTAGAAGTAGTAGTAGCAACAGTAGTAGTAGTAGTAGCAACAGTAGTAGTAGTAGTAGTAGTAGAAGCAACAGTAGTAGTAGAAATAGCAGCAACAGTAGTAGTAGTAACAGTAGTAGTAGTAGTGGTAGTAGTAGTAGTAGTAGCAGCAGTAGTAGAAGTAGTAACATTAGTAGTAGTAGTAGTAGTAGCAACAGTAGTAGTAGTAGCAGCAACAGTTGTAGTAGTAGTAGTAGTAGTAGTAGTAGCAGCAACAGTAGTAGTAGTAGCAACAGTAGTAGTAGTAGCAACAGTAGTAGTAGTAGTAGCAACAGTAGTAGTAGTAGTAGTAGTAGCAGAAACAGTTGTAGTAGTAACAACAGTAGTAGTAGCAGCAACAGTTGTAGTAGTAACAACAGTAGTAGTAGTAGTAATAGTAGAAGTAGTAGAAGCAACAGTAGTAGTAGTAGTAGTAGCAGCAGCAACAGTAGTAGTAGTAGCAACAGTAGTAGTAGTAGCAACAGTAGTGGTATTAATAGTAGCAGCAACAGTTGTAGTAGTAGTAGAAGCAACAGTCGTAGTAGTAGTAGCAACAGTAGTAGTAGTAGCAGCAAAATTAGTAGTAGTAGTAGTAGTAGTAGCAGCAGCAGTTGTTGTCGTTGTTGTAGTAGTAGCAGTAGTAGCAGCAGTAGTAGTAGTAGTAGTAGTAGTAGTAGTAGTATTAGCAGTAGTAGTAGCAGCAGTAGTAGTAGTAGTAGTAGTAGTAGTAGTAGTAGTAGTATTAGCAGTAGTAGAATTAGCAGTATTAGTAGTAGTAGCAGTAGTACTGGCAGTAGTAGTAGTGGTAGTAGTAGTAACAGATAAGTAGTAGCAGTACTAGCAGCAGCAGTAGTAGTAGTAGCAGTAGTAGCAGCAGCAGTAGTAGCAGTAGTAGTAGTAGTAGCAGTAGTAGTAGTAGAATTAGCAGTATTAGTAGTAGTAGCAGTAGTACGGGCAGTAGTACGGGCAGTAGTAGTGGTAGTAGTAACAGATAAGTAGTAGCAGTAGTAACAGCAGCAGTAGTAGCAGTAGTAGTAGTAGTAGTAGTAGTAGTAGCAGCAGTAGTAGTATTAGTAGCAGTAGTAGCAGCTGCAGTAGTAGCAGTAGTAGTAGTAGTAGTAGAAGTATCAGCAGCAAGAGCAGTAGCAGTGCAGCCAGTTTTTAAAAATAAAGTTACTACAATGTAATGTCTAAGCGTTACTCATGTGAATGCTCTCATTAAAACAATACTTACAGAAACATATGCTATTCCATCCTCCCTTTACCCAGTAATGTAGGTATTAACTAGGGAATGACCAGTAGGTATTAACTAGGGAATGACCAGTAGGTATTAACTAGGGAATGACCAGTAGGTATGAACTAGGGAATGACCAGTAATGATTAACTATGGAATGACCAGTAGGTATTAACTAGGGAATGACCAGTAGGTATTAACTAGGGAATGACCAGTAGGTATTAACTAGGGAATGACCAGTAGGTATTAACTAGGGAATGACCAGTAGGTATTAACTAGGGAATGACCAGTAGGTATTAACTAGGGAATGACCAGTAGGTATTAACTAGGGAATGACCAGTAGGTATGAACTAGGGAATGACCAGTAATGATTAACTATGGAATGACCAGTAGGTATTAACTAGGGAATGACCAGTAGGTATTAACTAGGGAATGACCAGTAGGTATTAACTAGGGAATGACCAGTAGGTATTAACTAGGGAATGACCAGTAGGTATTAACTAGGGAATGACCAGTAGGTATTAACTAGGGAATGACCAGTAGGTATTAACTAGGGAATGACCAGTAGGTATTAACTAGGGAATGACCAGTAGGTATTAACTAGGGAATGACCAGTAGGTATTAACTAGGGAATGACCAGTAGGTATTAACTAGGGAATGACCAGTAGGTATTAACTAGGGAATGACCAGTAGGTATTAACTAGGGAATGACCAGTAGGTATTAACTAGGGAATGACCAGTAGGTATTAACTAGGGAATGACCAGTAGGTATTAACTAGGGAATGACCAGTAGGTATTAACTAGGGAATGACCAGTAGGTATTAACTAGGGAATGACCAGTAGGTATTAACTAGGGAATGACCAGTAGGTATGAACTAGGGAATGACCAGTAATGATTAACTATGGAATGACCAGTAGGTATTAACTAGGGACTGACCAGTAGGTATTAACTAGGGAATGACCAGTAGGTATTAACTAGGGAATGACCAGTAGGTATTAACTAGGGAATGACCAGTAGGTATTAACTAGGGAATGACCAGTAGGTATTAACTAGGGAATGACCAGTAGGTATGAACTAGGGAATGACCAGTAATGATTAACTATGGAATGACCAGTAGGTATTAACTAGGGACTGACCAGTAGGTATTAACTAGGGAATGACCAGTAGGTATTAACTAGGGCATGACCAGTAGTTATTAACTAGGGACTGACCAGTAGGTATTAACTAGGGAATGACCAGTAGGTATTAACTAGGGACTGACCAGTAGGTATTAACTAGGGAATGACCAGTAGGTATTAACTAGGGCATGACCAGTAGTTATTAACTAGGGACTGACCAGTAGGTATTAACTAGGGAATGACCAGTAGGTATTAACTAGGGCATGACCAGTAGTTATTAACTAGGGAATGACCAGTAGGTATTAACTAGGGAATGACCAGTAGGTATTAACTAGGGAATGACCAGTAGGTATTAACTAGAGAATGACCAGTAGGTACTAACTAGAGAATGACCAGTAGGTACTAACTGGGGAATGACCAGTAGGTATTAACTAGAGAATTTTTTTTATTTTAATTTTACCTTTATTTAACCAGGCAAGTCAGTTAAGAACATATTCTTATTTTCAATGACGGACTGGGAACAGTGGGTTAACTGCCTGTTCAGGGGCAGAACGACAGATTTGTACCTTGTCAGCTCGGGGGTTTGAACTCGCAACCTTCCGGTTACTAGTCCAACGCTCTAACCACTAGGTTACGCTGCCGCCCCAGAATGACCAGTAGGTATTAACTAGGGAAGCTTTACCTAGTAGGTATTAACTAGGAAATGACCAGTAGGCATTAACTAGTGAAACCTTTACCCAGTATGTATTAACTAGGGA
The DNA here is from genome assembly GCF_021184085.1 of Oncorhynchus gorbuscha. Taxonomy (NCBI): domain Eukaryota; kingdom Metazoa; phylum Chordata; class Actinopteri; order Salmoniformes; family Salmonidae; genus Oncorhynchus; species Oncorhynchus gorbuscha. The sequence goes on along the minus strand of NW_025745753.1, from coordinate 244,180 downwards.
AATACCAGTAGGTATTAACTAGAGAATGACCAGTAGGTATTAACTAGGGAATGACCAGTAGGTATTAACTAGGGAATGACCAGTAGGTATTAACTAGGGAATGACCAGTAGGTATTAACTCGGGAATGACCAGTAGGTATTAACTAGGGAATGACCAGTAGGTATTAACTCGGGAATGACCAGTAGGTATTAACTCTGGAATGACCAGTAGGTATTAACTAGGGAATGACCAGTAGGTATTAACTAGGGAATGACCAGTAGGTATTAACTAGGGAATGACCAGTAGGTATTAACTAGGGAATGACCAGTAGGTTGGCTCTCCTGCCCGTTCGGGCTGTGCTCGGCGGTCGTCGTCACCGTCCTATTAGCCACTACCGATCCCTTTTCGGTTATCTGTTGGTTTTGTCTGACTGTTTTCACCTGTGTGTTAGTTAATTAGTATCTGTATATAATGTAGGTTGTCCCGCCCTTGTTTTGTGCGGGATTGTTTGTTTTTGACATTTCGTTTCGGCTGTCGGTGTTTTTGTGTTTTATTTCTCCGGTTTGTCTGTTTATTCCTGTTTTGGATATTTTTCACCCTGTTTGTATTTTGGGTTGTCCGTGTTCATTGTTGTTCACCGGAGAATAAACCTTTATTCATTATTTGCTCTCTGCGCCTGATTCCACCCACCTTGACTAGTCGTGACAGAATCCCGCACCTCCCATGGAATCAGCAGGAGCAGCAGCGTCTCCTTTCCCATCGATGGAGGAGAGGGTCCTACATCACACCAGCGTGATTCACCGGATTGGTTCTGCTATGGACCAAATGATGGAGAGAATGGATCGATGGGAGAGGAGTGGCCTCCCCACCTCATCTCTAGCAACCCCTTCTCCAGCACCTCCTGTTTCTGCGACCACATCTGGCTCTGGGGCTCTTCGGCTGACACTCCCACGGGAGTTTGACGGATCGGCGGCTGGGTGCCAGGGTTTCCTCCTTCAACTGGAATTATACCTGGCTACCGTGCGTCCTGCTCCCTCTGGAGAGGAGAGCGTGCTCGCCCTCGTCTCCTGCTTGACTGGGCGAGCCCTCGAGTGGGTCAACGCTGTGTGGAATGGTCCGGACTCGGCTAAGGATAATTACCCAGAGTTCACCCGCCGATTCCGAGCTGTTTTTGACCATCCACCCGAGGGTCGGGCGGCGGGTGAACGGCTGTTTCACCTGCGTCAGGAGACGAGGAGCGTACAGGATTTTGCCCTAGAGTTTAGGACGTTGGCAGCAGGAGCAGGATGGAACGACAGGACCTTGATTGATCATTTTAAATGTAGTCTCAGGGAGGACGTCCGCAGGGAGCTGGAATGTCGGGACACCACATATTCACTGGATGGACTTATCGATCTGGCTATCCGTCTCGACAACCTGCTGGCTGCTCGCTGGCGTTCGGATCAGGACCTGTCGTTTCCAATCCCCAGCCCACCTGATCCTATCCCTATGGAATTAGGAGGTACGGCTTCTAGGGGGACCGGAGGAGGAGTGTCCTCCTGCACCAGTTGTGGTCGACGAGGGCACATGTCCGACCGGTGCTGGAGGAACTCTTCTAGGAGTCGGGAGAACAGGCAGAACACTGCTCGATCACCCCAGGTGAGTAAGCACCAAACTCATTCAGAGCTTCCTGTCGGTCATGTGTTTGTATTGATTTCTTTCCCTGGGTTTTCCCCCTCTCTACAGCATAAAGCGCTAGTCGATTCAGGCGCACCTGGGAATTTTATGGATCGTGGGCTTGCATTAAGGCTAGGGATTCCCCTGGTGTTGTTAGATCAACCTTTCCCCGTGCACTCCTTAGATAGCCGACCATTAGGGTCAGGAGTAATTAGGGAGGCTACGGTGCCGCTGGACATGGTAACGCAGGGTGATCATAAGGAGCAGATTAGCCTGTTCCTTATAGATTCACCTGCGTTTCCAGTGGTGTTGGGGATTCCCTGGTTAGCTCAACACAGCCCGGTGATTTTCTGGCGACAGGGGGCTCTTAAGGGTTGGTCAGAGGAGTGTTCAGGTAGGTGTATAGGATTTGCCGTTGGTGCGACTACGGTGGAGAGTCCAGACCAAGTTTCCACCGTGCGCATTCCCTCTGAATATGCCGATTTGGCTATCGCCTTCAGTAAAGGGTACTGAATGACTTCCGCCGAGGTTGGCTCCCCTGCCCGTTCGGGCTGTGCTCGGCGGTCGTCGTCACCGTCCTATTAGCCACTACCGATCCCTTTTCGGTTATCTGTTGGTTTTGTCTGATTGTTTTCACCTGTGTGTTAGTTAATTAGTATCTGTATATAATGTAGGTTGTCCCGCCCTTGTTTTGTGCGGGATTGTTTGTTTTTGACATTTCGTTTCGGCTGTCGGTGTTTTTGTGTTTTATTTCTCCGGTTTGTCTGTTTATTCCTGTTTTGGATATTTTTCACCCTGTTTGTATTTTGGGTTGTCCGTGTTTATTGTTGTTCACCGGAGAATAAACCTTTATTCATTATTTGCTCTCTGCGCCTGATTCCACCCACCTTGACTAGTTGTGACAGTAGGTATTAACTAGGGAATGACCAGTAGGTATTAACTAGGGAATGACCAGTAGGTACTAACTAGATAATGACCAGTAGGTATTAACTCGGGAATGACCAGTAGGTATTAACTAGGGAATTACCAGTAGGTATTAACTAGGGAATGACCAGTAGGTACTAACAAGGGAATGACCAGTAGTTATTAACTAGGGAAACCTTTACCCAGTAGGTATTAACAAAGGAAGCTTTACCCAGTAGGTATTAACTAGGGAATGACCAGTAGGTATTAACTAGGGAATGACCAGTAGGTATTAACTAGGGAAACTTTTTCCCAGTAGGTATTAACTAGGGACCGATCATTAGGTATTAACTAGGGAACCTTTACCGAGTAGGTATTAACTAGGGAAACCTTTAACCAGTAGGTATTAACTAGGGAATGACCAGTAGGAATTAACAAGAGAAACTTTTACCCAGTAAGTATTAACTAGATAATGACCAGTAGGTATCAACTAGGGAATGACCAGTAGGTATTAACTAGGGAATGACCAGTAATGATTAACTCGGGAATGACCAGGAATATGTTTCTACAGACACTGTCTTCTTTGTCAGCTGCAGTAACACGTTGAACAGCTAAGGCTGCAGTAACATGTTGAACAGCTAAGGCTGCAGTAACATGTTGAACAGCTAAGACTGCAGTAACATGTTAACCCGCTAAGACTGCAGTAACATGTTGAACAGCTAAGACTGCAGTAACATGTTACACAACTAAGACTGCAGTAACATGTTGAACAGCTAAGACTGCAGTAACATGTTAACCCGCTAAGACTGCAGTAACATGTTGAACAGCTAAGACTGCAGTAACATGTTAAACAACTAAGACTGCAGTAACATGTTGAACAGCTAAGGCTGCAGTAACATGTTGAACAGCTAAGACTGCAGTAACATGTTAACCCGCTAAGACTGCAGTAACATGTTGAACAGCTAAGACTGCAGTAACATGTTACACAGCGGAGACTGCAGTAACATGTTGAACAGCTAAGACTGCAGTAACATGTTGAACAGCTAAGACTGCAGTAACATGTTACACAGCGGAGACTGCAGTAACATGTTGAACAGCTAAGACTGCAGTAACATGTTGAACAACTAAGAGTGCAGTAACATGTCACATACCTAAGACTGCAGTAACATGTTGAACAACTAAGACTGCAGTAACATGTTGAACAGCTAAGACTGCAGTAACATGTCACATACCTAAGACTGCAGTAACATGTTGAACAGCTAAGACTGCAGTAACATGTTAACCAGCTAAGACTGCAGTAACATGTTGAACAGCTAAGACTGCAGTAACATGTTGAACAGCTAAGACTGCAGTAACATGTCACATACCTAAGACTGCAGTAACATGTTGAACAGCTAAGACTGCAGTAACATGTTAACCAGCTAAGACTGCAGTAACATGTTAACCCGCTAAGACTGCAGTAACATGTTGAACAGCTAAGACAGCAGTAACATGTTAACCCGCTAAGACTGCAGTAACATGTTAACCCGCTAACACTGCAGTAACATGTTGAACAGCTAAGACTGCAGTAACATGTTGAACAGCTAAGGCTGCAGTAACATGTTGAACAGCTAAGACTGCAGTAACATGTTGAACAGCTAAGGCTGCAGTAACATGTTGAACAGCTAAGACTGCAGTAACATGTTGAACAGCTAAGGCTGCAGTAACATGTTGAACAGCTAAGACTGCAGTAACATGTTGAACAGCTAAGACTGCAGTAACATGTTAACCCGCTAAGACTGCAGTAACATGTTGAACAGGGGGACCTCTAATCGACAAGTTAGTGCATGTGCAGAAGACTACAAGGCAAAGTGATCTCCATGACAACTCTAACAGACAGGAAATGTAAAGTGCTAGTCGAAAGGATTAAAGCAACATTAATGAGAGAGAGCGCGTTAGTGAGAGAAAGAGAGAGAGAGAGAGAGAGAGAGAGAGAGAGAGAGAGAGAGAGAGAGAGAGAGAGAGAGAGAGAGAGAGAGAGACCACCATTATTCACTTGGTCTATCAGAGGAGACAAGGAATTGGAAAATGTAAATATAAAGACATATCTTTAACTCTATAACCGGATGTATACACTAAGTGTACAAAACATTAAGGACACCTGCTCTTTCCTTGACATAGACTGACCAGGTGAATACAGGTGTTATATCTACTAAAATCAGTGTAGATGAAGGGGAGGAGACGAAGAAAGATTTTTAAGCCTTGGGACAATTGAGATATGGATTGTGTATGTGTGCCATTCAGAGGGTGAATGGGCAAGACAAAACAAATGAAGTGCCTTTGAACGGGGTATGGTAGTAGGTGCCAGGTCCACTGGTTAAAGCCCCTTTGAATGGGGTATGGTAGTAGGTGCCAGGTCCACTGGTTAAAGCCCCTTTGAATGGGGTATGGTAAAAGGTGCCAGGAGCACCGGTTTGTGTCAAGAACTACAACTCTCCTGGGTTTTTCACGCTCAACAGTTTTCCGTGTGTATCAAGAATGGTCCACCACCCAAAGGACATCCAGCCAACTTGACACAACGGTGGGAAGCATTGGAGTCAACATGGGCCAGCATCCCTGTGGAACGCTTTCAACACCTTGTAGAGTCCATGCCCTGATGAATTGAGGCTCTTCTGAGGGCAAAAGGTGGGGATGCAACTCAATATTAGGAAGTTGTTCCAAATGTTTGTCAGTGTGTCTTTAAACTGAACTGCCGTGTTGGAGTTAGTTTCAGGGGACGTTAGGCTGGATCAGAGTTGTGGATAATAACAGAAAAATAACCAGTCATTCAAAACATTTGGAGCCCACACAAACAATCAAACTAGGAGAAGCTTTTAAACAATAAGTTAGGTCAACTTTTGATTTCTGATGATATATCCCGTTGATTTAGCAAAATCGTGGCACTCTGATTCTGATTGAAGGTTTGTGCACTGATCTGGGATTTTTATTTATTTAAGACAATAAAAGCCATAACTTCTATAACTGGGTGTTACAGTCATTCAAACAAAATCAGTGTCAACAATCTTATTTTAAATAAATGAAAGCATACAAAAATAAACAAACAAGAAATGAGCTATGAAGCCTTAGTGTTCAAGCAGAAGCCCACAGCTCTTGAACGCCGAACGAAGGAATACAAAAAGAGTGTTTGTAAGCTTGGCTCCTCAGGTTTCTTCATATTGTGCATGGGGAATGCTGAGAGGAGGCCACTCCCCTTCAGGTGAGAGGGGTAGGTCCTGTTTGGTACAGACCAGCTACACCCCCCCCCCCCTCACACTGGTTTGTCCCGTCGCCTGTCCCTATCCTTCTCTTTGTCCTTGCCAGAGCCAGAGGAGCCTGTGGTGGTGGTGGTTGTGCTTTCGTTGCTCATCTGCCTGTCTCTGTCTGTCAGTGTCCTGTCTTTGCTCCCTGTCCACTGGGCGAACGGCTCTTTATTGCTGTACTGGTTCTGGTGGTGAAACACAGAGGATCCTGGGTAGTGACCCATGACCTCACTGTAGGTGGGAGGCAGTCCTTCCATGCGTTCGGCGGCACTGACACCAGCGTTACTGCTGGGGGGTCGAGGGCCACCACTGTGGACGTAAACATGGATCAGGTCGCTGTGGAAGATGGTCCTGTTAGGGGGGGGCCTGATGGATGCTCTGCTCAGCTCCAGCTGCTGCTCTGGGTCTCTTAGCTGTAAGGTACATGGGCCTTTATAGGGCGGCAGCTCCTCCCCATCAGAAAGACAGATGGTGGGCGGCAGGTCAATGTCCTGCTGCAGGTAAGGGTAGGTGGGCTGGAAGCGGCTGAAATGCTCCCGTTGCATAAAGGAGGGAGGGTTGAACCTCTCCTGGGTCGGCCTGGGCCCAAACATCACCTATAGGGGGGGGGGGGGGGGGAGATGTAGTCAGCACCTCAGGGATTTAACCAACACTATGGACTGCACTGCACTGTGTAGCAGCATATCAAATCCCTAGGCTAAGTAAATATTAACACTACTTTGAATGTATGTTATCTGATTCAAGAGACAGAGAAGCTGCTCTGAAGATGTCAGGGGTCCAGCCATTATGCAATGGAACTCAGTCAACAGCAAAGGGGCTTGCACTGTGTTAACCTAGCAAATGACAATGCAAGGTACGCGTAACAACGGTAGATGATCCACTCACCTCTGTGGTTCCCTGCTGCATCACCAAACTGTTGGTTGGCCACACACAGCCATCCTGCAAGAGAGAGACAGGGACAGAGAGAGAGAGAGAGAGAGAGAGAGACAAAGAGAGGGCGAGAAGGAACAGGGGAGAAAGAAAGGGGGATGAAGAGAGGCAGAGGAAAGAGAAGAGGTGGGAGAGAGCAGAGGAGAGAGGGGTAGGAAGAGAGAAAGAGAGGTAGAGGAGAGGGAAAAAGAGAAGGAGGGAGGGAGGAAGAGATGTTGATTTTCCATTTTGTACTTTATTTACACATCGTTACAACACTGTACATAGACATAATATGACATTTGAAATATCTTTATTCTTTTGTAACATTTGTGAATGTAATGTTTACTGTCAATCTTTATTGTTTATTTCCCTTTTGATTATGATCTATTTCATTTGCTTTGGCAATGTAAACATATGTGTCCCATGCCAATAAAGCCCTTTGAATTGAATTGATTTGAGAGATTGTTAAAAATCAAAGAGCCCCATCTGGCAGAAAGTACTGATTAAGAGTGCTGTGGCTAGAAGGGGCTGGAGAGCCCCACTGTGGCTGTTCTGTTAGCTTGCTGTGTTTCTAAACAACCTAGTTGGGTTAACCCTGACACCACTGACTCACTCTCTATCCTTTCTAGCTATCTCTCACTCTCACTGTCTCCCTATCCTTCTAGCTATCTCTCACTCTCTCTCTCTCTCACTGTCTCCCTATCCTTCTAGCTATCTCTCACTCTCTCACTCTCACTGTCTCCCTATCCTTCTAGCTATCTCTCACTCTCTCTCTCTCTCTCTCTCTCTCTCTCTCTCTCTCTCTCTCTCTCTCTCTCTCTCTCTCTCTCTCACTGTCTCTATCCTTCTAGTTATCTCTCACTCTCTCTCTCTCACTGTCTCCCTATCCTTCTAGCTATCTCTCACTCTCTCTCTCACTGTCTCCCTATCCTTCTAGCTATCTCTCACTCTCACTGTCTCCCTATCCTTCTAGCTATCTCTCTCTCTCTCTCTCTCTCTCACTGTCTCTATTCTTCTAGTTATCTCTCACTCTCTCTCTCTCACTGTCTCCCTATCCTTCTAGCTATCTCTCACTCTCTCTCTCTCACTGTCTCTATTCTTCTAGTTATCTCTCACTCTCACTGTCTCCCTATCCTTCTAGCTATCTCTCACTCTCTCTCTCACTGTCTCTATCCTTCTAGTTATCTCTCACTCTCTCTCTCTCACTGTCTCCCTATCCTTCTAGCTATCTCTCACTCTCTCTCTCACTGTCTCCCTATCCTTCTAGCTATCTCTCACTGTCTCCCTATCCTTCTAGCTATCTCTCACTCTCTCTCACTGCAGTCTGCAGTTCTTGTCTGTGTCACAAAAGGCACCCTATTCCCTATTTATGGGCCCTGGCCAAAAGCAGTGCACTGCATAGGGAATATGTAGTCATGCCAGTTTGATTACACTAACATAATGAAAGTCTACGGTAGCTAACGAAGTGAGAGACACAGGGGAAGAGTAGTATTTGGAAAGAGGGAAAAAATCAGAATAAGATAATTCTTAAATTTTGGAATATGCTACAACAGCGTAAAGGCCACCTCCCTCCCTGCCTCCAGCCCACGAAGGAAGCTCAAACAATACCCAGACAACCAGAAACCATTTTGTGGGCAGTGTGCATATAGCCTGTCTTCTCTTGAGAGCCAGGTCTGCTTAGGGTGGCCTTTCTCAATAGCAAGGCTATGCTCACTAAGTCTGTACATAGTCAAACCTGTCCTTAAGTGTGGGTCAGTCACAGTGGTCAAGTATTCTGCCACTGTGTACTCTCCGTTTAGGGCCAGATAACATTCTAGTTTGATCATTTTTTTTGTTGATTCTTTCCAATGTGTCAAATAGTTATGTTTTTGTTCTCTCATGATTTGGTTGGGTCTCATCCATCCATCGATCTATCTCTCTTTCTCTGTCGCTGTCTATATCTGCTCTTTCTTCCTTTCTCTATAATTTCTCTCTCTCTCCAGTCGCTCTCCTCTCCTCAGCAATGGGAGCAGTACACTGCACTCTCCTCCCAGCTCCTTCTAGCTTCCCCTAACTTCTCCAGCTCCTCCTAGTACCTCCTAGCTCCTCCAGCTCCTACGTGCTCCTCCAGCTTCTCCTAGCTTCTCCAGCTCCTCCTAGCTTCTCATAGCTCCTCCTAGCTCCTACGTGCTCCTCCAGCTTCTCCTAGCTCCTTCCAGCTCCTCCTAGCTTCTCCAGCTCCTCCTAGCTCCTCCAAGTGTCTCCTAGCTCCTTCCAGCTCCTCCTAGCTTCTCCAGCTCCTCCTAGCTCCTTCCAGCTCCTCCTAACTTCTCCAGCTTCTACTTGCTCCTCCAGCTCCTCCTAGATTATCTTAGCTCCTCCAGCTTATACTTGCTCCTCCTAGCTCCTCCAGCTCCTACTTGCTCCTCCAGCTCCTCCTAGCTTCTCCTAGCTCCTCCAGCTCCTACTTGCTCACCATCTCCTCCTAGCTCCTCCTAGCTTCTCCATCTCCTACTTGCTCACCATCTCCTCCTAGCTCCTCCTAGCTTCTCTATCTCCTACTTGCTCCTCCAGCTCCTCCTAGCTCCTCCATCTCCTCCTAGCTTCTCCATCTCCTACTTGCTCACCATCTCCTCCTAGCTCCTCCTAGCTTCTCCATCTCCTACTTGCTCCTCCAGCTCCTCCTAGCTCCTCCTAGCTTCTCCATCTCCTCCTAGCTTCGCCATCTCCTACTTGCTCACCATCTCCTCCTAGCTCCTCCAGCTCCTCCTAGCTTCTCCATCTTCTCCTAGCTCCTCCTAGCTTCTCCATCTCCTCCTAGCTCCTCCTAGCTTCTCCAGCTCCTACTTGCTCCTCCAGCTCCTCCTAGCTCCTCCTAGCTCATCCAACTCTTACTTGCTTCTCCAGCTCCTACTTGCTCATCCATCTCATCCTAGCTCCTCCTAGCTCATCCAGCTCCTCCTAACTCCTACTTTCTCCTCCTAACTCCTCCAGCTCTGCTCACTGCCCCCAGCCAGAATCATCAATAAAAATGAGGATGAAGCATCATTTATCAGTTAGACTGGTAGGTAGGTAGGTAGGTAGGTAGGTAAGAGGTTGTGTACTGACGTGCTGCATGTTGACCTGATCCCGCTGTCTGTCCTGGTCGTGGCTGTGTGTCTGTCTGCTAAAGAAGGCCAGGGCAGACAGCCTGTGGTTCAACAGACAGATAATCACCACCACCATCACTGTCATCACCACCATTATGATTACTATCTGAACAAACTCCAGTTCAGCTGAAACAGAGAGAGAAACACAGAGGTTTAATATACATGTCAAATTCCAGTGCACTATATAGAGTATGGTTTAGAATGTAGAAGATTTTGGAGATAGGTGTTGTTATGCGTCTGACCACGAGAGGGCGACAGAGATAGCACAAACAAACAGACATGTTCACTAATGTTATTTGCTGATCCACAAGGGTGTGTGGACATGTTATTCTGAGAGAGGGTCTATACTGGGTCTATACTGGGTCTAAGGTATATACTGGGTCTGAGGTATATACTGGGTCTATACTGGGTCTAAGGTATATACTGGGTCTATACTGGGTCTATACTGGGTCTAAGGTATATACTGGGTCTGAGGTATATACTGGGTCTATACTGGGTCTAAGGTATATACTGGGTCTGAGGTATGTACTGGGTCTATACTGGGTCTATACTGGGTCTACATTAGTGACCATATCCCCCGTGCATCCCGCAAAGGCGGAGGTGTTGCTAACATTTACGATAGCAAATTTCAATTTACAAAAAAAAAAATGACGTTTTCGTCTTTTGAGCTTCTAGTCATGAAATCTATGCAGCCTACTCAATCACTTTTTATAGCTACTGTTTACAGGCCTCCTGGGCCATATACAGCGTTTCTCGCTGAGTTCCCTGAATTCCTATCGGACCTTGTAGTCATAGCAGATAATATTCTAATCTTTGGTGACTTTAATATTCACATGGAAAAGTCCACAGACCCACTCCAAAAGGCTTTCGGAGCCATCATCGACTCAGTGGGTTTTGTCCAACATGTCTCTGGACCCACTCACTGTCACAGTCATACGCTGGACCTAGTTTTGTCCCATGGAATAAATGTTGTGGATCTTAATGTTTTTCCTCATAATCCTGGACTATCGGACCACCATTTTATTACGTTTGCAATTGCAACAAATAATCTGCACAGACCCCAACCAAGGACCATCAAAAGTCGTGCTATAAATTCACAGACAACACAAAGATCCCTTGATGCCCTTCCAGACTCCCTCTGCCTACCAAAGGACGCCAGAGGACAAAAATCAGTTAACCACCTAACTGAGGATCTCAATTTAACCTTGCGCAATACCCTAGATGCAGTTGCACCCCTAAAAACTACAAACATTTCTCATAAGAAACTAGCTCCCTGGTACACAGAAAATACCCGAGTTCTGAAGCAAGCTTCCAGAAAATTGGAGCGGAAATGGCGCCACACCAAACTGGAAGTCTTCCGACTAGCTTGGAAAGACGGTACCGTGCAGTACCGAAGAGCCCTTACTGCTGCTCGATCATCCTATTTTTCTAACTTAATTGAGGAAAATAAGAACAATCCAAAATTCCTTTTTGATACTCTCGCAAAGCTAACTAAAAAGCAGCATTCCCCAAGAGACGATGACTTTCACTTTAGCAGTGATAAATTCATTAACTTCTTTGAGGAAAAGATTATGATTATTAGAAAGCAAATTACGGACTCCTCTTTAAACCTGCGTATTCCTCCAAACTTCAGTTGTCCTGAGTCTGCACAACTCTGCCAGGACCTAGGATCAAGAGAGACGCTCAAGTGTTTTAGTACTATATCTCTTGACACAATGATGAAAATAATCATGGCCTCTAAACCTTCAAGCTGCATACTGGACCCTATTCCAACTAAACTACTGAAAGAGCTGCTTCCTGTGCTTGGCCCTCCTATGTTGAACATAATAAACGGCTCTCTATCCACCGGATGTGTACCAAACTCACTAAAAGTGGCAGTAATAAAGCCTCTCTTGAAAAAGCCAAACCTTGACCCAGAAAATATAAAAAACTATCGGCCTATATCGAATCTTCCATTCCTCTCAAAAATTTTAGAGAAGGCTGTTGCGCAGCAACTCACTGCCTTCCTGAAGAGAAACAATGTATACGAAATGCTTCAGTCTGGTTTTAGACCCCATCATAGCACTGAGACGGCACTTGTGAAGGTGGTAAATGACATTTTAATGGCATCGGACCGAGGCTCTGCATCTGTCCTCGTGCTCCTAGACCTTAGTGCTGCTTTTGATACCATCGATCACCACATTCTTTTGGAGAGATTGGAAACCCAAATTGGTCTACACAGACATATTCTGGCCTGGTTTAGATCTTATCTGTCGGAAAGATATCAGTTTGTCTCTGTGAATGGTTTGTCCTCTGACAAATCAACTGTAAATTTCGGTGTTCCTCAAGGTTCCGTTTTAGGACCACTATTGTTTTCACTATACATTTTACCTCTTGGGGATGTTATTCGAAAACATAATGTTAACTTTCACTGCTATGCGGATGACACACAGCTGTACATTTCAATGAAACATGGTGAAGCCCCAAAATTGCCCTCGCTAGAAGCATGTGTTTCAGACATAAGGAAGTGGATGGCTGCAAACTTTCTACTATTAAACTCGGACAAAACAGAGATGCTTGTTCTTGGTCTCAAGAAACAAAGAGATCTTCTGTTGAATCTGACAATTAATCTTAATGGTTGTACAGTCGTCTCAAATAAAACTGTGAAGGACCTCGGCGTTACTCTGGACCCCGATCTCTCTTTTGAAGAACATATCAAGACCATTTCGAGGACAGCTTTTTTCCATCTACGTAATATTGCAAAAATCAGAAACTTTCTGTCCAAAAATGATGCAGAAAAATTAATCCATGCTTTTGTCACTTCTAGGTTAGACTACTGCAATGCTCTACTTTCCGGCTACCCGGATAAAGCACTAAATAAACTTCAGTTAGTGCTAAATACGGCTGCTAGAATCCTGACTAGAACCCAAAAATTTGATCATATTACTCCAGTGCTAGCCTCTCTACACTAGCTTCCTGTCAAAGCAAGGGCTGATTTCAAGGTTTTACTGCTAACCTACAAAGCATTACATGGGCTTGCTCCTACCTATCTCTCTGATTTGGTCCTGCCGTACATACCTACACGTACGCTACGGTCACAAGACGCAGGCCTCCTAATTGTCCCTAGAATTTCTAAGCAAAAGGCTAGAGGCAGGGCTTTCTCCTATAGAGCTCCATTTTTATGGAACGGTCTGCCTACCCATGTCAGAGACGCAAACTCGGTCTCAACCTTTAAGTCTTTACTGAAGACTCATCTCTTCAGTGGGTCATATGATTGAGTGTAGTCTGGCCCAGGAGTGGGAAGGTGAACGGAAAGGCTCTGGATGGCCGGTTCCCCTCTTTCCACTGGGATTCTCTGCCTCTAACCCTATTACAGGGGCTGAGTCACTGGCTTACTGGGGCTATCTCATGCCGTCCCTGCAGGGGGTGCGTCACCTGAGTGGGTTGATTCACTGTTGTGGTCATCCTGTCTGGGTTGGCGCCCCCCCCCCCCCCCTTGGGTTGTGCCGTGGCGGAGATCTTTGTGGGCTACACTCAGCCTTGTCTCAGGATGGTAAGTTGGTGGTTGAAGATATCCCTCTAGTGGTGTGGGGGCTGTGCTTTGGCAAAGTGGGTGGGGTTATATCCTTCCTGTTTGGCCCTGTCCTGTGGGGGTGTCCTCGGATGGGGCCACAGTGTCTCCTAACCCCTCCTGTCTCAGCCTCCAGTATTTATGCTGCAGTAGTTTGTGTCGGGGGGGCTAGGGTCAGTTTGTTATATCTGGAGTACTTCCCCTGTCCTATTCGGTGTCCTGTGTGAATCGTGCGTTCTCTAATTCTCTCCTTCTTTCTTTCTCTCTCTCGGAGGACCTGAGCCCTAGGACCATGCCCCAGGACTACCTGACATGATGACTCCTTGCTGTCCCCAGTCCACCTGGCCATGCTGCTGCTCCAGTTTCAACTGTTCTGCCTTACTATTATTTGACCATGCTGGTCATTTATGAACATTTGAACATCTTGGCCATGTTCTGTTATAATCTCCACCCGGCACAGCCAGAAGAGGACTGGCCACGCCACATAGCCTGGTTCCTCTCTAGGTTTCTTCCTAGGTTTTGGCCTTTCTAGGGAGTTTTTCCTAGCCACTGTGCTTCTACACCTGCATTGCTTGCTGTTTGGGGTTTTAGGCTGGGTTTCTGTGCAGCACTTTGAGATATCAGCTGATGTACGAAGGGCTATATAAATAACATTTGATTTGATTTGATTTGTCTAAGGTATATACTGGGTCTATACTGGGTCTAGTCTAAGGTATATACTGGGTCTGAGGTATATACTGGGTCTATACTGGGTCTAAGGTATATACTGGGTCTGAGGTATATACTGGGTCTACACTGGGTCTAAGGTATATACTGGGTCTGAGGTATATACTGGGTCTATACTGGGGCTGAGGCATATACTGGGTCTGAGGTATATACTGGGTCTATACTGGGGCTGAGGCATATACTGGGTCTGAGGTATATACTAGGTCTATACTGGGGCTGAGGTATATACTGGGTCTGAGGTATATACTGGGTCTATACTGGGGCTGAGGCATATACTGGGTCTGAGGTATATACTGGGTCTGAGGTATATACTGGGTTGATACTGGGGCTGAGGCATATACTGGGTCTGAGGTATATACTGGGTTTATACTGGGGCTGAGGCATATACTGGGTCTGAGGTATATACTGGGTCTATACTGGGGCTGAGGTATATACTGGGTCTATACTGTGGCTGAGGTATATACTGGGACTGAGGTACATACTGGGTCTATACAGTGGCTGAGGTAAATACTGGGTCTATACTGGGGCTGAGGCATATACTGGGTCTGAGGTATATACTGGGTCTATACTGGGGCTGAGGCATATACTGGGTCTGAGGTATATACTGGGTCTATACTGGGGCTGAGGTATATACTGGGTCTATACTGGGGCTGAGGCATATACTGGGTCTGAGGTATATACTGGGTCTATACTGGGTCTATACTGGGGCTGAGGTATATACTGGGTCTATACTGGGGCTGAGGTATATACTGGGTCTGAGGTATATACTGGGTCTATACTGGGTCTAAGGTATATACTGGGTCTGAGGTATATACTGGGTCTATACTGGGTCTAAAGTATATACTGGGTCTGAGGTATATACTGGGTCTATACTGGGGCTGAGGTATATACTGGGTCTATACTGGGTCTATACTGGGGCTGAGGTATATACTGGCTCTAAGGTATATACTGGGTCTACACTGGGTCTAAGGTATATACTGGGTCTGAGGTATATACTGGGTCTATACTGGGTCTAAGGTATATACTGGGTCTGAGGTATATACTGGGTCTATACTGGGTCTGAGGTATATACTGGGTCTGAGGTATATACTGGGTCTATACTGGGGCTGAGGCATATACTGGGTCTGAGGTATATACTGGGTCTATACTGGGGCTGAGGCATATACTGGGTCTGAGGTATATACTGGGTCTATACTGGGGCTGAGGTATAATAATAATAATAATAATATACTGGGTCTGAGGTATATACTGGGTCTATACTGGGGCTGAGGCATATACTGGGTCTGAGGTATATACTGGGTCTGAGGTATATACTGGGTCGATACTGGGGCTGAGGCATATACTGGGTCTGAGGTATATACTGGGTTTATACTGGGGCTGAGGCACATACTGGGTCTGAGGTATATACTGGGTCTATACTGGGGCTGAGGTATATACTGGGTCTATACTGTGGCTGAGGTATATACTGGGACTGAGGTACATACTGGGTCTATACTGTGGCTGAGGTAAACACTGGGTCTATACTGGGGCTGAGGCATATACTGGGTCTGAGGTATATACTGCGTCTATACTGGGGCTGAGGCATATACTGGGTCTGAGGTATATACTGGGTATGAGGTATATACTGGGTCGATACTGGGTCTGAGGTATATACTGGGTCTATACTGGGGCTGAGGCATATACTGGGTCTGAGGTATATACTGGGTCTATACTGGGGCTGAGGTATATACTGGGTCTATACTGGGGCTGAGGCATATACTGGGTCTGAGGTATATACTGGGTCTATACTGGGTCTATACTGGGGCTGAGGTATATACTGGGTCTGAGATATGTACTGGGTCTATACTGGGGCTGAGGCATATACTGGGTCTGAGGTATATACTAGGTCTATACTGGGGCTGAGGTATATACTGGGTCTGTACTGGGGCTGAGGCATATACTGGGTCTGAGGTATATACTGGGTCTGAGGTATATACTGGGTCTGAGATATATACTGGGTCTATACTGGGGCTGAGGCATATACTGGGGCTGAGGCATATACTGGGTCTATACTGGGGCTGAGGCATATACTGGGTCTGAGGTATATACTGGGTCTATACTGGGGCTGAGGCATATACTGGGTCTGAGGTATATACTGGGTCTATACTGGGTCTATACTGGGGCTGAGGTATATACTGGGTCTGAGATATATACTGGGTCTGAGGTATATACTGGGTCTGAGGTATATACTGGGTCTATACTGGGTCTATACTGGGGCTGAGGTATATACTGGGTCTGAGCTATATACTGGATCTGAGGTATATACTGGGTCTATACTGTGGCTGAGGTATATACTGGGTCTATACTGGGTCTATACTGGGTCTGAGGTATATACTGGGTCTATACTGGGGCTGAGGCATATACTGGGTCTGAGGTATATACTGGGTCTGAGGTATATACTGGGTCTATACTGGGGCTGAGGCATATACTGGGTCTGAGGTATATACTGGGTCTATACTGGGGCTGAGGCATATACTGGGTCTGAGGTATATACTGGGTCTATACTGGGGCTGAGGTATATACTGGGTCTGAGGTATATACTGGGTCTATACTGGGGCTGAGGCGTATACTGGGTCTGAGGTATATACTGGGTCTGAGGTATATACTGGGTCGATACTGGGGCTGAGGCATATACTGGGTCTGGGGTATATACTGGGTTTATACTGGGGCTGAGGCATATACTGGGTCTGCGGTATATACTGGGTCTATACTGGGGCTGAGGTAAATACTGGGTCTATACTGTGGCTGAGGTATATACTGGGACTGAGGTACATACTGGGTCTATACTGTGGCTGAGGTAAATACTGGGTCTATACTGGGTCTGAGGCATATACTGGGTCTGAGGTATATACTGGGTCTATACTGGGGCTGAGGCATATACTGGGTCTGAGGTATATACTGGGTATGAGGTATATACTGGGTCGATACTGGGTCTGAGGTATATACTGGGTCTATACTGGGGCTGAGGCATATACTGGGTCTGAGGTATATACTGGGTCTATACTGGGTCTGAGGTATATACTGGGTCTATACTGGGGCTGAGGCATATACTGGGTCTGAGGTATATACTGGGTCTATACTGGGTCTATACTGGGGCTGAGGTATATACTGGGTCTGAGATATGTACTGGGTCTATACTGGGGCTGAGGCATATACTGGGTCTGAGGTATATACTGGGTCTATACTGGGGCTGAGGCATATACTGGGTCTGAGGTATATACTGGGTCTATACTGGGGCTGAGGCATATACTGGGTCTGAGGTATATACTGGGTCTATACTGGGGCTGAGGTATATACTGGGTCTGAGATATATACTGGGTCTGAGGTATATACTGGGTCTGAGGTATATACTGGGTCTGAGGTATATACTGGGTCTATACTGGGTCTATACTGGGGCTGAGGTATATACTGGGTCTGAGATATATACTGGGTCTATACTGGGGCTGAGGCATATACTGGGCCTGAGGTATATACTGGGTCTATACTGTGGCTGAGGTATATACTGGGTCTATACTGGGTCTATACTGGGTCTGAGGTATATACTGGGTCTATACTGGGGCTGAGGCATATACTGGGTCTGAGCTATATACTGGGTCTGAGGTATATACTGGGTCTATACTGGGGCTGAGGTATATACTGGGTCTATACTGGGGCTGAAGCATATACTGGGTCTATACTGGGTCTATACTGGGGCTGAGGCATATACTGGGTCTGAGGTATATACTGGGTCTATACTGGGGCTGAGGTATATACTGGGTCTATACTGTGGCTGAGGTATATACTGGGACTGAGGTACATACTGGGTCTATACTGTGGCTGAGGTAAATACTGGGTCTATACTGGGGCTGAGGCATATACTGGGTCTGAGGTATATACTGGGGCTGAGGTATATACTGGGTCTATACTGGGTCTGAGGTATATACTGGGTCTATACTGGGGCTGAAGCATATACTGGGTCTATACTGGGGCTGAGGCATATACTGGGTCTGAGGTATATACTGGGGCTGAGGTATATACTGGGTATATACTGGGTCTGAGGCATATACTGGGTCCATACTGGGTCTGGGGTATATACTGGGTCTATACTGGAGCTGAGGTATATACTGGGTCTATACTGGGTCTGAGGTATATACTGGGTCTATACTGGGGCTGAGGCATATACTGGATCCGAGATATATACTGGGTCTATACTGGGGCTGAGGTATATACTGGGTCTATACTGGGGCTGAGGTATATACTGGGTCTATACTGGGGCTGAGGCATATACTGGATCCGAGGTATATACTGGGTCTATACTGGGGCTGAGGCATATACTGGATCCGAGGTATATACTGGGTCTATACTGGGGCTGAGGCATATACTGGATCCGAGGTATATACTGGGTCTGAGGTATATACTGGGTCTATACTGTGGCTGAGGTATATACTGGGACTGAGGTACATACTGGGTCTATACTGGGGCTGAGGTATATACTGGGTCTGAGGTATATAGTGGGTCTATACTGGGTCTGAGGTATATACGGGGTCTATACTGGGTCTGAGATATATACTGGGTCTATATTGGGTCTGAGGTATATACTGGGTCTATACTGGGTCTGAGATATATACTGGGTCTATATTGGGTCTGAGATATATACTGGGTCTATAATGGGTCTGAGGTATATACTGGGTAGAGGTCGACCGATTATGACTTTTCAACGCCGATACCGATACCGATTATTGGAGGACCAAAAAAACCTGATACCGATTAATCGGACGCCTTTTTAAACATTTATTTATTTGTAATAATGACAATTACAACAATACTGAATGAACACTTATTTTAACTTAATATAATACATCAATAAAATCAATTTAGCCTCAAGTAAATAATGAAACATGTTCAATTTGGTTTAAATAACGCAAAAACAAAGTGTTGGAGAAGAAAGTAAAAGTGAAATATGTGCTATGTAAGAAAGCTAACTTTTCAGTTCCTGGCTCAGAACATGAGAACATATGAAAGCTGGTGGTTCCTTTTAACATAAGTCTTCAATATTCCCAGGTAAGAAGTTTTAGGTTGTAGTTATTATAGAACTATTTCTCTCTATACCATTTGTATTTCGTTAACCTTTGACTATTGGATGTTGTTATATGCACTTTAGTATTGCCAGTGTAACAGTATAGCTTCCGTCCCTCTCTGGGCTCGAACCAGCAACACAACAACAACAGTCACCATCGAAGCAGCGTTACCCATGCAGAGCAAGGGGAACAACTACTAGAAGGCTCAGAGCAAGTGACGTTTGAAATGCTAGCCAGCCATTTCACTTCGGTTACACCAGCCTCATCTCGGGAGTTGATAGGCTTGAAGTCATAAACAGAGCAATGCTTGACACACAACGAAGAGCTGCTGGCAAAACACACCAAAGTGCTGTTTGAATGAATATTTACGGGCCAGCTTCTGCCTACCACCGCTCAGTCAGATACTTAGATACTTGTATGCTCAGTCAGATTATATGCAACGCAGGACACACTAGATAATATCTAGTAATATCGTCAACCATGTGTAGTTAACTAGTGATTATGATTGATTGGTTTTTATAAGATAAGTTTAATGCTAGCTAGCAACTTACCTTGGCTTACTGCATTCGCGTAACAGGCAGTCTCCTTGTGGAGTGCAAGGTTGCAAGATTGGATCCCCCGAGCTGACAAGGTGAAAATCTGTCGTTCTGCGCCTGCATAAGGCAGTTAACCCACCGTTCTCAGGCCGTCATTGAAAATAAGAATGTGTTCTTAGGTATGAAAACAATATATATTTTTTTAAATCAGCAAATCGGTGCCCAAAAATACCGATTTTCGAATGTTATGAAAACTTCCCTAATTAATCGGCCATTCCGATTAATCGTCCGACCTCTAATACTGGGTATGAGGTATATACTGGGGCTGGGGTTCCAGCGTGAGTATATACTGGGGCTGGGGATCCTGTGTGTGTATATATTTGGGGATGGGGATCCTGTGTGGGTATATATTTGGGGCTGGGGATCCTGTGTGGGTATATATTTGGGGCTGGGGATCCTGTGTGGGTATATACTGGGGCTGGGTATCCTGTGTGGGTATATACTGGGGCTGGGGATCCTGTGTGTGTATATACTGGGGCTGGGGTTCCAGCGTGAGTATATACTGGGGCTGGGGATCCTGTGTGTGTATATATTTGGGGATGGGGATCCTGTGTGGGTATATATTTGGGGCTGGGGATCCTGTGTGGGTATATACTGGGGCTGGGTATCCTGTGTGGGTATATACTGGGGCTGGGGATCCTGTGTGGGTATATATTTGGGGCTGGGGATCCTGTGTGGGTATATATTTGGGGCTGGGTATCCTGTGTGGTTATATACTGGGGCTGGGTATCCTGTGTGGGTATATACTGGGGCTGGGTATCCTGTGTGGGTATATACTGGGGCTGGGGATCCTGTGTTGGTATATATTGGGGCTGGGGAACCTGTGTGGGTATATACTGGGTCTGGGTATCCTGTGTGGGTATATACTGGGGCTGGGGATCCTGTATGGGTATATATTGGGGCTGGAGAACCTGTGTGGGTATATACTGGGGCTGGGTATCCTGTGTGGGTATATACTGGGGCTGGGGATCCTGTGTGGGTATATACTGGGGCTGGGGATCCAGTGTGACTCAGGTGGTAGAGAAACCCCCTCTCCACCCTAGGCGCGTCATCAGAGCATGGCTGTCCGGAGTGTTTACGGACATATTCAATCTCTCTCTATCCCAGTCTGTTGTCCCCACTTTCTTCAAGATGTTCACCATTGTTTCTCTACCCAAGCAAGTTTAGAAAACCAAGGTGACTGAATGAAATGACTATCGCCCCACAGCACTCACCTCTGTCATCATGAAGTGCTTTGAGTCTAATCAAGGCCCATATCACCTCCACCTTGCTCGACGCCCTAGAGTAATACCTCTACAATTTGCATACCGCCCCAACAGATCCACGGACGACGCATTCGCCATCACACTGCACACTGCCCTATCTCATCTGGACAAGAGGCCCTACAGTATGTAAGAATGCTGTGAATCGACTGCAGCTCAGCCATCAACAACATAGTGTCCTCCAAGCTCATCACTAAGCTAAGGACCCTAGGTCTGAACCCCGCCCTGTGCAAATGGGTCCTGGACTTCTTGATGGGTGGTGAAGGTATGCAACACCACTTTCACCATACACAATTCAGGTCAACGCAAGCGTCTGGCTTATTAAAGGAATATGGCGCTGGCTGGCTGGCGAGCGTGTGTGCGAGTGTGTGTACGTGTGTCTTGGAGAATGCAGCAGGAGAGGAGAGGCATTACATAAGACCCTCTCTAACTTCTTTATGTGAGCTCAGATACTGAGAAAAGTACACACACACACAAGCACGCACATACGCAGACATGCACGCACGCACGCACGCACTCACGCACGCACGCACGCACGCACGCACGCACGCACGCACGCACGCACGCACGCACGCACACACACACACACACACACACACACACACACACACACACACACACACACACACACACACACACGCACGCACGCACGCACACACACACACACACACACACACACACACACACACACACACACACACACACACACACACACACACACAGAGTGAACCTGGCTGAGGCTCTGTTTAGGCTGCAGAATCAGATCTATATTTCATGAAACCATTTTCTGTTTCCTCTCTTAGGCCTGTCGTTTCATAACAGAAAGAAAACAGCTGTGCTGACCGGATAGGAGGGAGGGAGGGAAACCAAGTCAGTTGCATAACTGAATGTATTCAACCGAAATGTGTCTACCGCATTTAACCCAACCCCTCTGAATCAGAGTGGTGCAGGTGGGCTGCACGTCATTGGCGCTCAGGGAGATGTTGTTTTGAGGGTTAACTGCCTTGTTTTGAGGTTTAACTGCCTTGTTTTGAGGTTTAACTGCCTTGTTTTGGGGGTAACTGCCTTGTTTTGGGGGTAACTGTCTTGTTTTGAGGGGGTAACTGCCTTGTTTTGGGGGTAACTGCCTTGTTTTGGGGGTAACTGCCTTGTTTTGAGGGTGTAACTGCCTTGTTTTGAGGGGGTAACAGCCTTGTTTTGGGGGTAACTGCCTTGTTTTGAGGCGGTAACTGCCTTGTTTTGGGTGTAACGGCCTTGTTTTGGGGGTAACTGCCTTGTTTTGAAGGGGTAACTGCCTTGTTTTGCTGGTTAACTGCCTTTTTTGAGGTTTAACTGCCTTGTTTTGGGGGTTAACTGCCTTGGAGAAAGGGTGATCTGAGGGGGAGGAGGGAGAGGAGAAGGGGAGATCTGGGGGGTAGGAAGGAGAGGAGAAGGGGAGATCTAAGGGGGAGATCTGACTGGGGAGGAGGGAGAGGAGAAGGGGAGATCTGGGGGAAGGAGAGGAGAAGGGGAGATCTGAGGGGGAGGAAGGAGAGGGGAAGGGGAGATCAGGGGGTGAAGGAGGGGAAAGAGAGGAGAAGGGGAGATCTGAGGGGGAAGGAAGGAGAGGAGAAGGGGAGATCTGAAGGGGGGAGAAGGGGAGATCTGACTGGGGAGGAGGGAGAGGAGAAGGGGAGATCTGAGGGGGAGGAAGGAGAGGAGAAGGGGAGATCTGAGGGGGAGATCTGAGGGGGGAAGAGGAGAAGGGGAGATCTGAGGGGGGGGAGAAGGGAAGATCTGAGGGGGAGGAAGGAGAGGAGATGTGAGGAGGGAGAGGAGAAGGGGAGATCTGAGGGGGAGGAAGGAGAGGAGATATGAGGAGGGAGGAGGGAGAGGAGAAGGGGAGATCTGAGGGGGAGGAAGGAGAGGAGATATGAGGAGGGAGGAGGGAGAGGAGAAGGGGAGATCTGAGGGGGAGGAAGGAGAGGAGATATGAGGAGGGAGGAGGGAGAGGAGAAGGGGAGATCTGAGGAGGGAAGATGGAAAGGAGACAGGGTGATCTGACAGGGGAGGAGGGAGGGAGGGAGAGTGAGGAAGCCCAGGATTGGAGGCTGAGACTGGAGAGGAGGAGACTGAGACAGCCAAACACAGCCAGCTAGCTGTATGCCTCCAAACCCTCTACCGCCACATATCACCCTGTGACACACAGTCACACACACACTAAAACGTCCCAAAAATCCCCCATGCAAAACTACACACACACACACAGACACTAAAATTGTACCTAAAATGTCCCTGCCAAACCTGGACTGTCTACCACATGTTTAATGTGAAACGGAAATGCCAAACTTCATCCCACATTGCCATGTAACGGGATCATCTTATAAGGGGGAGGCCAGGCAGACAGGCAAACAGACAGACGGGCAGGCAGACTTCCAGACAGACAGACAGGTAGGCAGACAGTCAGACAGGTAGGCAGACAGGCAGACAGACAGACAAGCAGAAAGACAAGCAGACAGAAAAGCGAGTCCTCACATCATCATGACTGTGCTGCTTTAGTAAACTAGTTTATTCTCCTTTCTACCCCCTCCCTCCCCAATGAGACTCAGACTGAGGGACAGGACTGAGATCACCTTACCTCAAGCTAACCTCAACCTTGCATCCTAAATAACCAACCAGCCATACAACCACATATTGGTTTGCATAAATAATAACAGAGAGTAGCAGCAGTGTGGGTGTCGGGGGGGGGGTAGAAAGGGGGCAATGCAAATGGTCTGGTTAGCCATTTGATTAGCTGTTCCGGAGTCATACGGCTAGGGGATAGAAGCTATTTAAAGGCCTCTTGGACCTAGACTTGGCGCTCCGGTACAGCTTACCGTGCAGTGGCAGAGAGAACAATCTATGACTAGGGTGGCTGGAGACTTTTTAGGGCCTTCCTCTGACACCGCCTGGTATAGAGGTCCTGGATGGCAGGAAGCTTGGCTCCAGTGATGTACTGGGCCGTTCACACTACCCTCTTTAGTGCCTTCCGGTCGGAGGCTGAGCAGTTGCCATACCAGGCAGTGAAACAACCAGTCAGGATTAGAGGTCAACCGATTATGATTTTTCACCGCCGATACCGATTATTGGAGGACAAAAAAAGCAGATACCGATTAATCGGTCAATTTTTAACATCTATATATATATATATATACACATTTGTGTAATAATGACAATTGCAACAATACTGAATGAACACTTTTATTTGAACTTAATATAATACAGTTGTTGGATGTTTGTTCTTAAGGTGATTCCACTGGATGTCATAAGGTGAATGCACCAATTTGTAAGTCGCTCTGGATAAGAGCGTCTGCTAAATGACTTAAATGTAATGTAATGATTTAGCCGTTGCTGACCCCATGCTGACCCCATGCTTACATCTTTATCACAAATAAGACACCTTGCTTTCCCTGGTGCCAATTACATGTAATAGTCTGGTGCTCTGCTTTTCTCTGCCATCTGTATAAAACACACACACACACACACACACACACACACACACACACACACACACACACACACACACACACACACACACACACACACACACACACACACACACACACACACACACACACACACACACACACACACACACACACACACACACACACACACACACACACACAGCTCTGAAGTGACAATGATACTGAAGAGTCTGCTTAGGAGACAAATACTCTCAACTGTTTGAATACAAATAGAGTTCAAGTTACCTGTGATGAATGTTGAAAACAAAAACTGTAATTTCTATATGCAGGAAATCCTAATTTAATAATGGACATGGTAAGAATTGACTACCAAGGTGCGAGTCATAAATCCCATGACACCTTCTAGCTAAATCTGAAAAGCGGTTCCTTCATTCATTTATTCCATAGGATGTTTTTATAAGACATTTTAAGCCTGAACGAAGCACAGACCTATTCACTCTATAAGACATGAACAGAGGCAGTTTAAGCCTGAACGAAGCACAGACCTTATTGGAAGTAGATCAAAATAAGGTCTGTGTTTCGTGTAGGCTTACACCACCTTGCCAATTTTATAACTGTGTAGATATCCATAGGAGAAGGTCATTCTGATCAATATTGGCTTAATATAAGCGAAGATCATTTTTTTGTAGAGTGGATTTAAGAAAATATTTTGACAAACGTTACCTTATCCTAGTGAAATTTACACGGGTATCAAAACGCAGGGGCGGTTTAAACCTGCACCCTAACCTGCACGAAGCACAGACCTTATTGGAAGTAGATCAAGACATTCTCTATGGAAGACATGAACAGAGGCAGTTTAAGCCTGAACGAAGCACAGACCTTATTGGAAGTAGATCAAGACATTCTCTATGGAAGACATGAACAGAGGCAGTTTAAGCCTGAACGAAGCACAGACCTTATTGGAAGTAGATCAAGACATTCTCTATGGAAGACATGAACAGAGGCAGTTTAAGCCTGAACAGAAGCACAGACCTTATTGGAAGTAGATCAAGACATTCTCTATGGAAGACATGAACAGAGGCAGTTTAAGCCTGAACGAAGCACAGACCTTATTGGAAGTAGATCAAGACATTCTCTATGGAAGACATGAACAGAGGCAGTTTAAGCCTGAACGAAGCACAGACCTTATTGGAAGTAGATCAAGACATTCTCTATGGAAGACATGAACAGAGGCAGTTTAAGCCTGAACGAAGCACAGACCTTATTGGAAGTAGATCAAGACATTCTCTATGGAAGACATGAACAGAGGCAGTTTAAGCCTGAACGAAGCACAGACCTTATTGGAAGTAGATCAAGACATTCTCTATGGAAGACATGAACAGAGGCAGTTTAAGCCTGAACGAAGCACAGACCTTATTGGAAGTAGATCAAGACATTCTCTATGGAAGACATGAACAGAGGCAGTTTAAGCCTGAACGAAGCACAGACCTTATTGGAAGTAGATCAAGACATTCTCTATGGAAGACATGAACAGAGGCAGTTTAAGCCTGAACGAAGCACAGACCTTATTGGAAGTAGATCAAGACATTCTCTATGGAAGACATGAACAGAGGCAGTTTAAGCCTGAACACAGAAGCACAGACCTTATTGGAAGTAGATCAAGACATTCTCTATGGAAGACATGAACAGAGGCAGTTTAAGCCTGAACGAAGCACAGACCTTATTGGAAGTAGATCAAGACATTCTCTATGGAAGACATGAACAGAGGCAGTTTAAGCCTGAACATGAAGCACAGACCTTATTGGAAGTAGATCAAGACATTCTCTATGGAAGACATGAACAGAGGCAGTTTAAGCCTGAACGAAGCACAGACCTTATTGGAAGTAGATCAAGACATTCTCTATGGAAGACATGAACAGAGGCAGTTTAAGCCTGAACGAAGCACAGACCTTATTGGAAGTAGATCAAGACATTCTCTATGGAAGACATGAACAGAGGCAGTTTAAGCCTGAACGAAGCACAGACCTTATTGGAAGTAGATCAAGACATTCTCTATGGAAGACATGAACAGAGGCAGTTTAAGCCTGAACGAAGCACAGACCTTATTGGAAGTAGATCAAGACATTCTCTATGGAAGACATGAACAGAGGCAGTTTAAGCCTGAACGAAGCACAGACCTTATTGGAAGTAGATCAAGACATTCTCTATGGAAGACATGAACAGAGGCAGTTTAAGCCTGAACGAAGCACAGACCTTATTGGAAGTAGATCAAGACATTCTCTATGGAAGACATGAACAGAGGCAGTTTAAGCCTGAAGACGAAGCACAGACCTTATTGGAAGTAGATCAAGACATTCTCTATGGAAGACATGAACAGAGGCAGTTTAAGCCTGAACGAAGCACAGACCTTATTGGAAGTAGATCAAGACATTCTCTATGGAAGACATGAACAGAGGCAGTTTAAGCCTGAACGAAGCACAGACCTTATTGGAAGTAGATCAAGACATTCTCTATGGAAGACATGAACAGAGGCAGTTTAAGCCTGAACGAAGCACAGACCTTATTGGAAGTAGATCAAGACATTCTCTAGGAAGACATGAACAGAGGCAGTTTAAGCCTGAACGAAGCACAGACCTTATTGGAAGTAGATCAAGACATTCTCTATGGAAGACATGAACAGAGGCAGTTTAAGCCTGAACGAAGCACAGACCTTATTGGAAGTAGATCAAGACATTCTCTATGGAAGACATGAACAGAGGCAGTTTAAGCCTGAACGAAGCACAGACCTTATTGGAAGTAGATCAAGACATTCTCTATGGAAGACATGAACAGAGGCAGTTTAAGCCTGAACGAAGCACAGACCTTATTGGAAGTAGATCAAGACATTCTCTATGGAAGACATGAACAGAGGCAGTTTAAGCCTGAAGTAGATCAAGACATTCTCTATGAAGCACAGACCTTATTGGAAGTAGATCAAGACATTCTCTATGGAAGACATGAACAGAGGCAGTTTAAGCCTGAACGAAGCACAGACCTTATTGGAAGTAGATCAAGACATTCTCTATGGAAGACATGAACAGAGGCAGTTTAAGCCTGAACGAAGCACAGACCTTATTGGAAGTAGATCAAGACATTCTCTATGGAAGACATGAACGGTAAAATAAGCAAGACATTCTCTATGGAAGACATGAACAGAGGCAGTTTAAGCCTGAACTGAAGAAACCCCTTTCAAGTTCAGCCGCAAGTTATTACAGGAATTATAACGCGTCGACTATTTCTCTCTAAACCATATACTTTTGACTATTACGAGCCTGCTGCTGCATACCACCCCTCAATCAAACTGCTCGCGGTCCTAGGAAACTATGCAGTTTTTAGTTTTTTTACGTGTCATTTCTTACATTGGTACCCCAGGTAGGTTTCATCTTAGAGGTTTCATTACATACAGTCGGGAAGAACTACTGAATATAAGAGCAACGTCAACTCACCATCAGTACGACCATGAATATGACTTTACTGAAGCGGATCCTGTGTTCTGCCTTTCACCCAGGACAACGGAATGGATCCAAGCCTGTGCCCCAAAACAAAGACGTTGTAAAAGAGGGAAACGAAGCGGTCTTCTGGTCAGGCTCCGGAGACGGGCACATCGCACGTCACTCCCTAGCATACTACTCGCCAATGTCCAGTCTCTTGACAACAAGGTTGATGAAATCCGAGCAAGGGTAGCATTCCAGAGGGACATCAGAGACTGTAACGTTCTTTGCTTCACGGAAACATGGCTCACTCGAGAGACGCTAACGGAATCGGTGCAGCCAGCTGGACAGAAACAAACATCTTTCTGGTAAGAAGAGGGGCGGGGGGGTATGCTTTATGATTAACGAGACGTGTTGTGATCATAACAACATACAGGAACTCAAGTCCTTCTGTTCACCTGATTTAGAATTCCTCACAATCAAATGTCGACCGCATTATCTACCAAGGGAATTCGATTATAATCACAGCCGTATATATTCCCCCCCAAGCAGACACATCAATGGCACTGAACTAACTTTATTTGACTCTTTACAAACTGGAAACCACATATCCTGAGGCTGCATTCATTGTAGCTGGGGATTTTAACAAGGCTAATCTGAAAACAAGACTCCCTAAATTCTATCAGCATATCGATTGCGCAACCAGGGCTGGTAAAACCTTGGATCATTGCTATTCTAACTTCCGCGACGCATATAAAGCCCTCCCTTGCCCCCCCTGTCGGAAAAGCTGACCACGACTCCATTTTGTTGCTCCCTGCATACAGACAGAAGCTAAAACAAGAAGTTCCCGCGCTCAGGTCTGTTCAACGCTGGTCCGACCAATCTGATTCCACGCTCCAAGACTGCTTCCATCACGTGGACTGGGATATGTTCCGCACTGCGTCCAACAACAACATTGACGAATACGCTGATTCGGTGAGTGAGTTCATTAGAAAGTGCATTGAAGATGTCGTTCCCATAGCAACCATTAAAACATTCCCAAACCAGAAACCGTGGATTGATGGCAGCATTCGCGTGAAACTGAAAACACGAACCACTGCTTTTAACCAGGGCAAGGTGACCGGAAACATGACCGAATACAAACAGTGTAGCTATTCCCTCCGCAAGGCAATCAAACAAGCTAAGTGTCAGTATAGAGACAAAGTAGTCACAATTCAATGGCTCAGACACAAGAGGTATGTGGCAGGGTCTACAGTCAATCATGGATTACAAAATGAAAACCAGCCCCGTCACGGACCAGGATGTCTTGCTCCCAGGCAGACTAAATACATTTTTTGCCTGCTTTGAGGACAATACAGTGCCACTGACACGGCCCGTAACCAAAACATGCAGACTCACTGCAGCCGAGGTGAGTAAAACATTTAAACATGTTAACCCTCGCAAGGCTGCAGGCCCAGACGGCATCCCCAGCCGCGTCCACAGAGCATGCGCAGACCAGCTGGCTAGTGTGTTTACGGACATATTCAATCAACCCTTATCCCAGTCTGCTGTTCCCACATGCTTCAAGAGGGCCACCATTGTCCCTGTTCCCAAGAAAGCTAAGGTAACTGAGCTAAACGACTACCGCCCCGTAGCACTCACTTCCGTCAACATGAAGTGCTTTGAGAGACTAGTCAAGGACCATATCACCTCCACCCTACCTGACACCCTAGACCCACTCCAATTTGCTTACCGCCCAAATAGGTCCACACACGATGCAATCTCAACCACACTGCACACTGCCCTAACCCATCTGGACAAGAGGAATACCTATGTGAGAATGCTGTTCATCGACTACAGCTCAGCATTTAACACCATAGTACCCTCCAAACTCGTCATCAAGTTCGAGACCCTGGGTCTCGACCCCGCCCTGTGCAACTGGGTCCTGGACATCCTGACATGCCGCCCCCAGGTGGTCAGGGTAGGTAACAACATCTCCACCCCGCTGAACCTCAACACTGGGGCCCCACAAGGGTGCGTTCTGAGCCTTCTCCTGAACTCCCTGTTCACCCACGACTGCGTGGCCATGCACGCCTCCAACTTAATCATCAAGTTTGCAGACGACACTACAGTGGTAGGCTTGATTACCAACAACGACGAGACGGCCTACAGGGAAGAGGTGAGGGCCCTCGGAGTGTGGTGTCAGGAAAATAACCTCACACTCAACTTCAACAAAACTAAGGAGATGATTGTGGACTTCAGGAAACAGCAGAGGGTGCACCCCCCTATCCACATCGATGGGACAGTAGTGGAGAGGATAGTAAGTTTTAAGTTCCTCGGGTACACATCACAGACAAACTGAATTGGTCCACCCACACAGACAGCGTTATGAAGAAGGCGCAGCAGCGCCTCTTCAACCTCAGGAGGCTGAAGAAATTTGGCTTGTCACGAAAGGACTCACAAACTTCTACAGATGCACAATCGAGAGCATCCTGTCGGGATGTATCACCGCCTGGTATGGCAACTGCTCCGCCCACAACCGTAATGCTCTCCAGAGGGTAGTGAGGTCTGCACAACGCATCACCGGGGGCAAACTACCTGCCCTCCAGGACACCTACACCACCCGATGTCACAGGAAGGCCATAAAGATCATCAAGGACAACAACCACCCGAGCCACTGCCTGTTCACCCCGCTATCATCCAGAAGGCGAGGTCAGTACAGGTGCATCAAAGCTGGGACCGAGAGACTGAAAAACAGCTTCTATCTCAAGGCCATCAGACTGTTAAACAGCCACCACTAACATTGAGTGGCTGCTGCCAACACACTGACTCAACTCCAGCCACTTTAATAATGGGAATTGATGTAAAATATATTACTAGCCACTTTAAACAATGCTACTTAATATAATGTTTACATACTCTACATTACTCATCTCATATGTACAGTGGGGCAAAAAAAGTATTTAGTCAGCCACCAATTGTGCAAGTTCTCCCACTTAAAAAGATGAGAGAGGCCTGTAATTTTCATCATAGGTACACTTCAACTATGACAGACAGAATGAGAAAAAAAATCCAGAAAATCACATTGTAGGATTTTTAATGAATTTATTTGCAAATTATGGTGGAAAATAAGTTTTTGGTCAATAACAAAAGTTTATCTCAATACTTTGTTATATACCCTTTGTTGGCAATGACAGAGATCAAACGTTTTCTGTAAGTCTTCACAAGGTTTTCACACACTGTTGGTGGTATTTTGGCCCATTCCTCCATGCAGATCTCCTCTAGAGCAGTGATGTTTTGGGGCTGTTGCTGGGCAACACGGACTTTCAACTCCCTCCAAAGATTTTCTATGGGGTTGAGATCTGGAGACTGGCTCGGCCACTCCAGGACCTTGAAATGCTTCTTACGAAGCCACTCCTTCATTGCCCAGGCGGTGTGTTTGGGATCATTGTCAGGCCTCTCTCATCTTTTTAAGTGGGAGAACTTGCACAATTGGTGGCTGACTAAATACTTTTTTGCCCCACTGTCTATACTGTACTCGATACCATCTACTGCATCTTGCCTTTGCCGTTCTGTACCATCACTTATTCATATATCTTTATGTACATATTCTTTATCCCTTTACACTTGTGTGTATAAGGTAGTAGTTTTGGAATTGTTAGGTTAGATTACTCGTTGGTTATTACTGCATTGTCAGAACTAGAAGCACAAGCATTTCGCTACACTTGCATTAACATCTGCTAACCATGTGTATGTGACAAATACATTTGATTTCATTTTTTTATTTGATTTAAACACACAGAAATACGAGCCTTAGGTCAAATC
This sequence comes from Oncorhynchus gorbuscha, assembly GCF_021184085.1. Taxonomy (NCBI): domain Eukaryota; kingdom Metazoa; phylum Chordata; class Actinopteri; order Salmoniformes; family Salmonidae; genus Oncorhynchus; species Oncorhynchus gorbuscha. The sequence continues at coordinate 212,373 of NW_025745753.1, read as the reverse complement.
CTTGAATCTATCACCTCAAAAACAAAACATTTATTCCATTCCGTATTTTATCTAACGGATGGCATCCATGAGTCTAAATATTCCTGCTACATTGCACAACCTTCAATGTTATTTCATAATTATGTAAAATTCTGGCAAATTAGTTCGCAAAGCGGCCCAGACTGTTGCATATACCCTGACTCTGCGTGCAATGAACGCAAGAGAAGTGACACAATTTCACCTGGTAAATATTGCCTGCTAACCTGGATTTCTTTTAGCTAAATATATAATAAAAATATATACTTGTGCATTGATGTTTATGGTTAAGTACACATTGGAGCAACGACAGTCATTGATTGATTGTTTTTTATAAGATAACGTTAATGCTAGCTAACAACTTACCTTGGCTTACTGCATTCGCGTAACAGGCAGGCTCCTCGTGATGCAGGTAGTTAGAGCATTGGACTAGTTAACTGTAAGGTTGCAAGATTGGATCCCCCGAGCTGACAAGGTAAAAATCTGTCATTGAAAATAAGAATGTGTTCTTAACTGACTTGCCTAGTTAAATAAAGATTAAATAAATGTGTAAATGATCGGCAAAATCGGCGCCCAAAAATACAAATTTCCGATTGTTATGAAAACTTGAAATCAGCCCTAATTCATCGGCCATTCCCATTAATCGGTCGACCTCTAGTCAGGATGCTATCATGCATGTTTCAGTGTTACTTGCCTCGAAGCGAGCATAGAAGTTATTTAGCTCGTCTGGTAGGCTCATGTCACTGGGCAGCTCATGACTGTGCTTCCCTTTGTAGTCTGTAATAGTTAGAAAGACCTGACACATCCTCAGACAGGGAGAAGAGTCTTAGAATCGGCTTCCTATTTTGCAACAATGCATCCTTCACTCATGCTGCCAAACATACCCTCGTAAAACTGACTATATTACAGATCCTTCACTTCGGCGATGTCATTTACAAAATAGCCTCCAACACTCTACTCAGCAAATGGGATGCAGTCTATCACAGTGCCATCTGTTTTGTCACCAAAGCCCCATGTACTACCCACTGCGACCTGTATGCTCTCGTTGGCTGGCCCTCGCATCATATTAGTCGCCAAACCCACTGGCTCCAGGTAAAGCCCCACCTTATCTCAGCTCACTGGTCACCATAGCAACACCCACCCATAGCACGCGCTCCAGAAGGTATATTTCCCTGGTCACCCCCAAAGCCAATTCCTCCTTTGGCCGCCTTTCCTTCCAGTTCTCTGCTACCAACAACTGGAACAAACTGCAAAAGTCACTGAAGCTGGAGACTCATATCTCCCTCACTAACTTTGAGCATCAGCTGTCAGAGCTCACAGATCACTGCAGCTGTACATAGCCCATCTGTAAATAGCCCACCCAAATACCTCATCCCCATATTGTTTTTTTTGTTGCTTCCTAGCAACCCAGTATCTATACTTGCACATTCATCTTCTGCACATCTATCACTCCAGTGTTTATTCGCTAAATTGTAATTATTTTGCCACTATGGCCTATTTATTGCCTTACATCCCTAATCGTACCTCATTTGCACACACTGTATATAGACTTTTCTATTGTGTTATTGACTGTAGGTTTGTTTACCCTCCTACCCTCCTACCAGCCTAGTGAACGTTATCTGGACCACTTCAGACCTACCCTCCTACATTCTGTAGAACAACATGGTATACATCACTGGGTGGTGGGAGAGACTTATAGTCCTCTAGACTTGACTGACTGGTGCTCTAAGCTTCTGAGACAGCGCGTCCTAAAAACAGCAGCTAGGCGTCCTTTACTGTGTGACTGCCTTTTTCCAATCAGACTAGAAACACTGGGGTCTCCCTCCTCTCTCCTACTGCCTCTGCCACCATCACAGTCACAAAGCAGGAAGGATAGAAAATGAGACACTGAAGGATCACAAACCAGACTGGTAAAGCATACACCTGGTGGAAACCTGGTGAACATGATCAGTGTTCTATTCATTAATGCACACAGTAGCAAAACATTTTGCAACACAAAAAGAGCAGTTCTTGGAGTCATTCCGTGTCTCAGTGTTTTTTTTAGATTTGATACGTATTGAACAGGACCCAGGTCAGCACCAACCCCAGGTATAGGGGGAGGGGCTGGCTAAACAGACCTATTCATCAAGCTGCGTCACGCTGAGTGAATGTCAACGGAGCTCTGGGTGTTGTCACAGAGCATGGCCACTGACTCCCTTCTTCTCTAATCTCAGATAAAGACTGACTGACTGACTGACTGACTGAGTGGCTGGCTGACCCCTGGATTGACTGACTGACTGAGTGGCTGGCTGACTCCTGGACTGACTGACTGACTGGCTGACTGAGTGGCTGGCTGACTGACTGACTGACTGACTGACTGAGTGGCTGGCTGACTCCTGGATTGACTGACTGACTGAGTGGCTGGCTGACTCCTGGATTGACTGACTGACTGACTGACTGGCTGACTGAGTGGCTGGCTGACTGACTGACTGACTGACTGACTGACTGAGTGGCTGGCTGACTCCTGGATTGACTGACTGAGTGGCTGGCTGACTCCTGGATTGACTGACTGACTGACTGGCTGGCTGACTCCTGGACTGACTGACTGAGTGGCTGGCTGACTCCTGGACTGACTGACTGACTGACTGACTGAGTGGCTGGCTGACTCCTGGATTGACTGACTGACTGAGTGGCTGGCTGACTCCTGGATTGACTGACTGACTGACTGGCTGGCTGACTCCTGGACTGACTGACTGGCTGGCTGAGTAACTGACTGGCTGGCTGACTGTCTGGATGACTGACTGGCTGGCTGTTTGACTGGCTGAATGGTATCAAAGACCTGCCTGGCTGACGGTGTGTGACGTAGAAGTCCGTCACTGGCCGCGGGCAGCATTTGGTTCTTTAACGCACACACATATTCTTCACTCCTCCCTGCACCATTATAAGATAAGTTAACAATGTGGGTCGACACACAAATTAACTTCTGTCTTGGTGCATGCATTTCACACCTGTCAGTGTTCATATTTGAGAGATACAATAATTATTATACTTATCAATGTTGTGGATGAGCGCATTGTTTGTTTGTTCTGTTCCTCTCTCTCCATCTCTGTAGCTTCCGGGTATGCTGGAAAAGGACCCGAGCTAAGGGAATTGGGTTGGCTTTATAGTGCCTGTCCCAAATGGCTCAGTAATGCATATGGGCATATTGAAAGATATTGTCAGTAGTGAGGTAATGTTGTAAATGTTATGTTGTGATATTGTTTAAAACCGTGTTGCAATGTATATCCTTTAGTATGTTTAGTTCATTGAAAAGGTAGGTTTGTATTGTTAATTGATTAATTAATTAGGGTTAATTGTTCTGAGGGGAGGGGCTAGCCCTACAAAAGGAGCCTCTCTTTCAGTCATGGGGAGGTTTTTGTTTTGGATTGAGCTGTGGATGGGGCAGCATTGTTTTTAAGCTGTCCCATAAGGTAGACGTTGATGGCAGTACTGTTGTTTTTTTGTTCCGGAATCACTTGTAAATAAACACCTTTGCACAGAAGAACTTTTGCGGTTCCGCCATCTTTTTATTTTGATAGAGGTTAGGTTATCCAGTTTAGCCTTCTGGCCTACTCTACGTGACATATGGTGGCAATGGTGGGATGGCGTACCGCAAATCAGTGAATTCCAACAAGAGAGGTAAAGGAATGCGTACAGGATTGCGTTCTCAGCAACAGCATCAACTGTCAGAAAAGGTACCTGAAGTTGAACCGGGGTGGAATACCATGGAATCGTCTGGTGAAGAAGAGGTCAAGTATGAGAAACTAGGAGCCCGACCGCGGGGCCAAAGACAACCAGAACTGGGTGAGCTGCTGACTGAAGGAGCAGTTGGGGGACCAGAACCACACCCAACCATGGTAACCCTTTTTCAGCAACTTTTCACCTGCCTTGAGAGGAGGGACGAAGACCTCAAGCAGGAGTTACGTGGCCTACGCCAATCTATCCTCACAGCTCCCCACCAGGCGGAACTCGTCAGTGAGAGCCCAAGATTGGGTCTTCCAACACCAGGACGACAAAGGCTCGATGCAGCAGGGACTTCAACTCCACAGCAGGCACCCCAAGCAGTAATGAGGCCAGCACCAGGAGACCAGTCCAGCAGTGTTAACGTCCATCTTCCAGCATTCCTGAGGAAGGAGCCAGAGATGCCCTCATACCAATTTGTAAGTCGCTCTGGATAAGAGCGTCTGCTAAATGACTTAAATGTAAATGTAATACCAGCAGGGGGGAGGACATTGAAAACTACCTTCTGAGGTTTGAGCGCATGGCTAAGACGTGGCAGTGGCCTGAGGTAGAGTGGGCCTGCAGGCTTGTCCCATTGCTCACGGGCAAGGCCTTAGAGGCTTACACAGCAATGGATGAGGGGCTGTCCAATGTCTACAAGGGCTTGAAGGAAGCCCTGCTGGTGAAGTTTGACATCTCACCGGAAACCTACCGTCAACGCTTCAGAGCTGCATCAACGCCATCGGGTGAGTCGCCGACAGAGACGTACCACCGCCTCAAGGGTCTCTACCGACGATGGGTTCGACCGGGGGAGAAGACACAGGACGAAATCGGGGAGGTCATCATCCTCGAGCAACTTCTACAAGTTCTACCACACGACATTCGAACCTGGGTCCGAGAGCACGAGCCCAAGGACGGGCTTATGGCGGCCAAGCTTGCACTGCAGTATCTTAATGCACGTAAAGGGGGCCCACCACAACCTGCAGCACCCGCTCCAAGGAGTCTCAGAGACACAAGGGACATCAGAAACGCCAGAGATGGTGGAGGTAACTCTGGGGGTTATGTGTCTGGGAGGGAGGTAAGGGATCATGCAGTTCGCTCTGATGGGAGGGGTCTGACCTGTTTTTACTGCCGGCAGCAGGGGCACAAAGCTTCAATGTGTCCGCTACGTAAATCCAAGCTCTCGGGTTACTGTTATGTACCCAGAGAGGGGATGGTGTTCAGAATAGACAGACTCGGGAAGGGTCATGCTTGGTACCTGTAAAAGTGAATGGTAAAAGTCTTACTGCAATGATTGACACCGGCAGTTCCCTGTCATTGATCAGAAAAGGTAATGTACCTGTTAATGACATTGATTATGGTCATCAGACACTGATCCAATGTGTCCATGGTGACCAGTCACAGCAGCCCACAGCTGAGCTCACAGTTGAGATTCAGGGTCAGAAATACCTCCTCAAAGTTGGGGTAATGGAGAAGCTACCTTTTGAGATGATTTTGGGGAGGGATGTGCCAGTACTCTCTGATCTGTTGGGAAGTGTGGGGGTCAGCTATATGAGCAGTCAGTTTGCCAGTCTGATGTTCAGATGGCATGTTCAGTTGTCACTCGTGCCCAGGCCAAAGCTGGTTTACAACCTCTGCCTGACTTGTGTGATAGTCTGTGCGAGGGGGAACCAAAGGGCCCAGAAAGTCACGCCGCCGCCAGCGGCGTCTTGAGAAGTATGTGGGAACCCCTGTACCTGTTGCTGATGTGTCTGGGTTAGAGGTGCAATGGGATGTTCCACAAAATTTTGCTACACTGCAGAAGTCTGACGCAACCTTGAAATGTTTGTTTGACAAGGCCTTAGCTGGGGACAGTCAATCTTCATGTGGGGGGATTTACACAGTAGACAACCACATACTCTACCTTGGGTCAGAGGCAGATAGCAGGAAGTTGGTGGTGCCATCTACCTGTAGACCACTTGTTCTCAACCTTGCACATACAGTTCCATGGGCAGGCCATCTAGGGCAACATAAGACCTATCTTAGGCTAGGCGCCCGTTTCTTTTGGCCCTCCATGTATACTGATGTACAAAAATACTGCAAATCATGCCCCACGTGCCAGAAAACCAGTGCTGTCCGTAGGTCTGAAAGGGCTCCTCTATGTTCACTGCCTGTTATCTCTACCCCATTCAAGAGAATTGCAATGGACATTGTTGGACCCTTGGAGAAGAGTAGTGCAGGTTACAAGTATATATTGGTGATCTGTGACTATGCCACCCGGTTCCCAGAAGCCTTCCCACTCCGTTCCATAACCACTCCAAAAATAATCAGTGCTCTTGTTCAGCTCTTCTCTCGTGTAGGAATCCCAGATGAAATCCTGACGGACCAAGGGACAAACTTCACCTCGCGACTGATGGTTCAACTCCACCGACAGCTGGGCATTAAAGGCTTGAGGACTACTCCCTACCATCCCCAAACGGATGGGCTTGTAGAGAGATTCAATCAAACGCTCAAGAACATGCTGAGGAAGTTTGTGGCTGACACTGGTAGAGACTGGGATAAGTGGTTACCCTTTCTGCTTTTTGCTTACAGGGAGGTGCCTCAGGCATCGACAGGTTTCTCGCCATTCGAACTCCTCTATGGATGGCCAGTGCAAGGACCACTGGACCTGCTGAAGAAGTGCTGGGAAGGTTCCCCAGTAGCTACCTCAGGACAGGGGATTGTCCAGTATGTCCTCCAGATGCGAGACAGGTTGGAACGGTACCGAGAGGAAGCTAGAGCAAACCTTCAGCAAGCCCAGAAGGCCCAGAAGAGAGGCTATGACCAGCACGCTCGCCACAGAAAGTTTGAGCCAGGACAGAAAGTCCTGCTCCTCCTTCCCTCGTCTACCAGCAAGCTCCTTGCGCAATGGCAAGGACCGTACCTAATCGGGAGGAAGATGGGCCCAGTGACCTACGAGGTGCTGCACCCGGACAAGGGTAAGAAAAAGCAAATCTACCATGTGAACCTTCTCAAGGCCTGGGAGGAGAGAGAGGAACTCTCCAAAGGAAAGTCCTTTCTGGTCCGCAGAGTAGAAGAGGATGAGTCGGATGGGGTCACAGAGGCATGGAAAGAACGAGCAGAAGTCATACTGGCTCACCTGGAAGAAGACAAGCAAGATGAGCTGAAGCAGCTGTTTGGCAAGTATCCGGCCCTCTTCAGTCAGAGACCAGGAAGAACCAAAGTCCTAGAACACGTCATTCGTTTGAAACCTGGCCAGAACCCTGTCCGCCAGCATCCTTACCGTGTGCCTGAGAGGCTGGTGGTAGCCCTCAAGGAAGAGGTCCACACCATGATAGAGATGAATGTTGTCGAGCCATCTTCAAGTGAATGGAGCAGCCCTATTGTCATTGTCCCAAAGAAGGATGGCTCTTTGTGCGTCTGCATGGACTTCCGTAAGGTGAATGCCATCTCCCAGTTTGATGCCTATCCCATGCCCCGCATTGACGACTTACTGGAGAGAATAGGTAGAGCTCATTACATCACCACATTGGATCTCTGCAAAGGGTACTGGCAGGTGCCCCTGGATGAACAATCCAAGGCCTACACTGCATTCCGGACGCCAATGGGCCTGTTCCAGTTCAAGGTCATGCCGTTTGGCCTTCATGGGGCCCCTGCGACTTTCCAGAGGCTGATGGACAAGGTCCTCCAGGACTGTGACGATTACTGTGCTGCTTACTTGGACAACGTGGTGATCTACAGCCACTCCTGGGAGGAGCACATACAGCATCTTAGCAGAGTCCTGGGGAAGATTCATGAAGCAGGCCTCACGCTTAACCTACTGAAGTGTGAGTGGGCGAAACAGGAGACAAAGTACCTGGGTTACCAGCTGTCAGTAGTGAGGTAATGTTGTAAATGTTATGTTGTGATATTGTTTAAAACCGTGTTTGAAACAATATCTACATGGGTGAAAACACCCATGTAGAATATTGGCCTGTCACACAGTTCAGACTGGATCTGATTTATCTCTAGAGAAACTACAACTCCCTACTACATCACACAGTTCAGACTGGATCTGATTTATCTCTAGAGAAACTACAACTCCCTACTACATCACACAGTTCAGACTGGATCTGATTTATCTCTAGAGAAACTACAACTCCCTACTACATCACACAGTTCAGACTGGATCTGATTTATCTCTAGAGAAAATGTGCAATGTGCACGTTGAGCTCACAGAAGAAGAAAAAAACGAATTCAATGGAATTCAAATAATTGAACCGACGTTGGTCAATTAGTTATTTAAAAACCAAATGTTTTGTTAATCGATGTGAAATGTCTCTATTCTTATGAAACTTTTATGAGTGCAATGTTTACTGTTCATGTTTATTTCACTTTTTATTATCTATTGCACTTGCCTTGGCAAAGTAAGCATATGCTTCCTATGCCAATAAAGCCCTTTGAGTTTAATTGAATTGAGCAAAGGGGAGTACTGGAAAGAGAGAGAGAGAGATGGGCAGAGAGAGACTGGAGAGTCCAGAAAGAGAGAGGCAGAGAGAGACTGGAGAGTCCAGAGAGAAATAGAGAGGCAGAGAGAGACTGGAGATTCCAGAAAGAGCGAGACAGTCAGAAAGAGACTGGAGAGTCCAGAAAGAGAGAGAGAGAGTCAGAGAGAGACTGGAGAGTCCAGAAAGAGAGAAAGAGAGAGTCAGAGAGAGACTGAAGAGTCCAGAAAGAGAGAGAGTCAGTGAGAGACTGGAGAGTCCAGAAAGAGAGAGAGGGTCAGAGAGAGACTGGAGAGTCCAGAGAGAAAGAGAGAGTCAGAGAGAGAGTACCAGAGAAAGACAGAGAGTCAGAGAGAGAGAATGGAGAGTCCAGAAAGAGAGAGAGAGACTGGAGAGTCCAGAAAGAGAGAGAGAGAGTAAGAGAGAGAGACTGAAGAGTCCAGAAAGAGAGAGTCAGTGAGAGACTGAAGAGTCCAGAAAGAGAGAGAGAGAGTCAGTGAGAGACTGGAGAGTCCAGAAAGAGAGAGAGAGAGTCAGAGAGAGACTGGAGAGTCCAGAAAGAGAGAAAGAGAGAGTCAGAGAGAGACTGAAGAGTCCAGAAAGAGAGAGAGAGAGTCAGTGAGAGACTGGAGAGTCCAGAAAGAGAGAGAGGGTCAGAGAGAGACTGGAGAGTCCAGAGAGAAAGAGAGAGTCAGAGAGAGAGTACCAGAGAAAGACAGAGAGTCAGAGAGAGAGAATGGAGAGTCCAGAAAGAGAGAGAGAGACTGGAGAGTCCAGAAAGAGAGAGAGAGAGTAAGAGAGAGAGACTGAAGAGTCCAGAAAGAGAGAGTCAGTGAGAGACTGGAGAGTCCAGAAAGAGAGAGAGAGTCAGAGAGAGACTGGCGAGTCCAGAGAGAAAGAGAGAGTCAGAGAGAGAGTACCAGAGAAAGACAGAGAGTCAGAGAGAGAGAATGGAGAGTCCAGAAAGAGAGAGAGAGACTGGAGAGTCCAGAAAGAGAGAGAGAGTAAGAGAGAGACTGGAGAGTCCAGAAAGAGAGAGAGAGTCAGAGAGAGACTGGAGAGTCCCGAGAGAAAGAGAGAGTCTGAGACAGAGTACCAGAGAAAGACAGAGAGTCAGAGAGAGAGAATGAGGAGTCCAGAAAGAGAGAGAGAGTCAGAGAGACTGGAGAGTCCAGAAAGAGAGAGAGAGTCAGAGAGAGACTGGAGAGGCCAGAAAGAGAGAGAGAGAGAGGCTGAGGGGGACTGGAGAGTCCGGAAAGAGAGAGTCAGAGAGAGAGTACCAGAGAAAGAGAGTCAGAGAGAGAGACTGGAGAGTCCAGAAAGAGAGAGAGTCAGAGAGAGAGTACCAGAGAAAGAGAGAGTCGGAGAGAGACTGGAGAGTCTAGAAAGAGAGAGTCAGAGAGAGACTGGAGAGTCCAGAAAGAGAGAGAGAGAGAGAAAGTCAGAGAGAGACTGGAGAGTCCAGAGAGAGAGAGAGAGTCCAGAAAGAGAGAGAGAGTCAGAGAGAGAGTACCAGAGAAAGACAGAGAGTCAGAGAGAGAGAATGGAGAGTCCAGAAAGAGGGAGAGAGACTGGAGAGTCCAGAAAGAGAGAGAGAGTAAGAGAGAGACTGGAGAATCCAGAAAGAGAGAGGCAGAGAGTCAGAGAGAGACTGGAGAGTCCAGACAGAGAGAGAGAGTCAGAGAGAGACTGGAGAGTCCAGAGAGAGAGAGAGAGAGTCAGAGAGAGACTGGAGAGTCCATAGAGAAAGAGAGAGTTAGAGAGAGAGTAGCAGAGAAAGACAGAGAGAGTCAGAGAGAGAGAATGGAGAGTCCAGAAAGAGAGAGAGAGACTGGAGAGTCCAGAAAGAGAGAGAGAGTAAGAGAGAGACTGGAGAGTCCAGAAAGAGAGAGAGAGAGAGAGTCAGAGAGAGACTGGAGAGTCCCGAGAGAAAGAGAGAGTCTGAGACAGAGTACCAGAGAAAGACAGAGAGTCAGAGAGAGAGAATGAGGAGTCCAGAAAGAGAGAGAGAGTCAGAGAGACTGGAGAGGCCAGAAAGAGAGAGAGAGAGAGGCTGAGGGGGACTGGAGAGTCCGGAAAGAGAGAGTCAGAGAGAGAGTACCAGAGAAAGAGAGTCAGAGAGAGAGACTGGAGAGTCCAGAAAGAGAGAGAGTCAGAGAGAGAGTACCAGAGAAAGAGAGAGTCGGAGAGAGACTGGAGAGTCTAGAAAGAGAGAGTAAGAGAGAGACTGGAGAGTCCAGAAAGAGAGAGCGTCACTGAGAGACTGGAGAGTCCAGAAAGAGAGAGGCAGAGAGTCAGAGAGAGACTGGAGAGTCCATAAAGAGAGAGAGAGTCAGAGAGAGACTGGAGAGTCCAGAAAGAGAGAGAGTCAGAGAGAGACTGGAGAGTCCAGAGAGAAAGAGAGTCAGAGAGAGAGAGTACCAGAGAAAGAGAGAGTGAGTCAGAGAGAGAGACTGGAGAGTCCAGAAAGAGAGAGAGAGACTGGAGAGTCCAGAAAGAGGGAGAGAGTAAGAGAGAGACTGGAGAGACCAGAAAGAGAGAGAGAGTCAGAGGGAGACTGGGGAGTCCAGAAAGAGAGAGAGAGATACTGGAGAGTCCAGGGAGAAAGAGAGAGTCAGAGAGAGACTGGAGAGTCCACAGAGAAAGTGAGAGTCAGAGAGAGAGTACCAGAGAAAGAGTCAGAGAGAGACTGGATAGTCCAGAAAGAGAGAGAGAGTCAATAGTAGTAGTAGTAATATTAGTGGAAATGGTGTTACCATTAACATCAATATTATTATTATTATTAGTAGTAGTAGGCATCAAAAACCTCTGCCACCAGCTGTGCACTGGACACCATATGTGAGTTGATTGCACCTCATCTATCTTCTGAGCTCGTGCTGCTAGGTGACCTAAACTGGGACATGCTTAACACCCCGGCCATCCTACAATCTAAGCTTGATGCCCTCAATCTCACACAAATGATCAATGAACCTGCCAGGTACAACCCCAAATCCGTAAACACGGGCACCCTCTTAGTTGTCATCCTAACTAACTCACCCTACAAATACACCTCTGCTGTTTTCAACCAAGATCTCAGCGATCACTGCCTTATTGCCTGCATCCGTAATGGTCCAGAAAGAGAGAGAGACTGGAGAGTCCAGAAAGAGAGAGAGAGTCAGTGAGAGACTGGAGAGTCCAGAAAGAGAGAGAGAGTCAGAGAGATACTGGAGAGTCCAGAGAGAAAGAGAGAGTCAGAGAGAGAGTACCAGAGAAAGACAGAGAGAGTCAGAGAGAGAGAATGGAGAGTCCAGAAAGAGAGAGAGAGACTGGAGAGTCCAGAAAGAGAGAGAGAGTAAGAGAGAGACTGGAGAGTCCAGAAAGAGAGAGGCAGAGAGTCAGAGAGAGACTGGAGAGTCCAGAAAGAGAGAGAGAGTCAGAGAGAGACTGGGGAGTCCAGAGAGAGAGAGAGAGACTGGAGAGTCCAGAAAGAGAGAGAGAGTCAGTGAGAGACTGGAGAGTCCAGAAAGAGAGAGAGAGTCAGAGAGACTGGAGAGTCCATAGAGAAAGAGAGAGTCAGAGAGAGAGTACCAGAGAAAGACAGAGAGTCAGAGAGAGAGAATGGAGAGTCCAGAAAGAGAGAGAGAGACTGGAGAGTCCAGAAAGAGAGAGAGTAAGAGAGAGACTGGAGAGTCCAGAAAGAGAGAGGCAGAGAGTCAGAGAGAGACTGGAGAGTCCAGAAAGAGAGAGAGAGAGTCAGAGAGAGACTGGAGAGTCCAGAGAGAGAGAGAGAGACTGGAGAGTCCAGAAAGAGAGAGAGAGTAAGAGAGAGACTGGAGAGTCCAGAAAGAGAGAGAGAGAGCGTCAGAGAGAGACTGGAGAGTCCAGAGAGAGAGAGAGAGACTGGAGAGTCCAGAAAGAGAGAGAGAGTAAGAGAGAGACTGGAGAGTCCAGAAAGAGAGAGGCAGAGAGTCAGAGAGAGACTGGAGAGTCCAGAAAGAGAGAGAGAGAGTCAGAGAGAGACTGGAGAGTCCAGACAGAGAGAGAGTCAGAGAGAGAGACTGAAGAGTCCAGAAAAAGAGAGAGAGTCAGAGAGAGAGACTGAAGGGTTCAGAAAGAGAGAGAGAGTCCGTGAGAGACTGGAGAGTCCAGAAAGAGAGAGAGTCAGAGAGAGACTGGAGAGTCCAGAGAGAAAGAGAGAGTCAGAGAGAGAGTACCAGAGAAAGACAGAGAGAGTCAGAGAGAGAGAATGGGGAGTCCAGAAAGAGAGAGAGAGACTGGAGAGTCCAGAAAGAGAGAGAGGGAGTAAGAGAGAGACTGGAGAGTCCAGAAAGAGAGAGGCAGAGAGTCAGAGAGAGACTGGAGAGTCCAGAAAGAGAGAGAGTCAGAGAGAGACTGGAGAGTCCAGAGAGAGAGAGAGAGAGAGAGTCCAGAAAGAGAGAGAGAGTCTGGAGAGTCCAGAAAGAGAGAGAGAGAGTCAGAGAGACTGGAGAGTCCAGAGAAAGACAGAGAGAGTCAGAGAGAGAGAATGGAGAGTCCAGAAAGAGAGAGAGAGACTGGAGAGTCCAGAAAGAGAGAGAGAGTAAGAGAGAGACTGGAGAGTCCAGAAAGAGAGAGGCAGAGAGTCAGAGAGAGACTGGAGAGTCCAGAAAGAGAGAGAGAGAGTCAGAGAGAGACTGGAGAGTCCAGAGAGAGAGAGAGACTGGAGAGTCCAGAAAGAGAGAGAGAGTAAGAGAGAGACTGGAGAGTCCAGAAAGAGAGAGAGAGAGCGTCAGAGAGAGACTGGAGAGTCCAGAGAGAGAGAGAGAGACTGGAGAGTCCAGAAAGAGAGAGAGAGTAAGAGAGAGACTGGAGAGTCCAGAAAGAGAGAGGCAGAGAGTCAGAGAGAGACTGGAGAGTCCAGAAAGAGAGAGAGAGAGAGAGTCAGAGAGAGACTGGAGAGTCCAGACAGAGAGAGAGTCAGAGAGAGAGACTGAAGAGTCCAGAAAAAGAGAGAGAGTCAGAGAGAGAGACTGAAGGGTTCAGAAAGAGAGAGAGAGTCCGTGAGAGACTGGAGAGTCCAGAAAGAGAGAGAGTCAGAGAGAGACTGGAGAGTCCAGAGAGAAAGAGAGAGTCAGAGAGAGAGTACCAGAGAAAGACAGAGAGAGTCAGAGAGAGAGAATGGGGAGTCCAGAAAGAGAGAGAGACTGGAGAGTCCAGAAAGAGAGAGAGGGAGTAAGAGAGAGACTGGAGAGTCCAGAAAGAGAGAGGCAGAGAGTCAGAGAGAGACTGGAGAGTCCAGAAAGAGAGAGAGTCAGAGAGAGACTGGAGAGTCCAGAGAGAGAGAGAGAGAGAGACTGGAGAGTCCAGAAAGAGAGAGAGAGTCAGAGAGACTGGAGAGTCCATAGAGAAAGAGAGAGTCAGAGAGGGAGTACCAGAGAAAGACAGAGAGAGTCAGAGAGAGAGAATGGAGAGTCCAGAAAGAGAGAGAGAGACTGGAGAGTCCAGAAAGAGAGAGAGAGAGTAAGAGAGAGACTGGAGAGTCCAGAAAGAGAGAGGCAGAGAGTCAGAGAGAGACTGGAGAGTCCAGAAAGAGAGAGAGAGAGAGTCAGAGAGAGACTGGAGAGTCCAGAGAGAGAGAGAGAATAAGAGAGACTGGAGAGTCCAGAAAGAGAGAGGCAGAGAGTCAGAGAGAGACTGGAGAGTCCAGAGAGAGAGAGAGAGTCAGAGAGAGACTGGAGAGTCCAGAGAGAGAGAGAGAGACTGGAGAGTCCAGAAAGAGAGAGAGAGTAAGAGAGAGACTGGAGAGTCCAGAAAGAGAGAGACAGAGAGTCAGAGAGAGACTGGAGAGTCCAGAAAGAGAGAGAGAGTAAGAGAGAGACTGGAGAGTCCAGAAAGAGAGAGACAGAGAGTCAGAGAGAGACTGGAGAGTCCAGAAAGAGAGAGAGTCAGAGAGAGACTGGAGGGTCCAGAGAGAGAGAGAGAGTCAGAGAGAGACTGGAGAGTCCATAGAGAAAGAGAGAGTCAGAGAGAGAGTACCAGAGAAAGACAGAGAGTCAGAGAGAGAGAATGGAGAGTCCAGAAAGAGAGAGAGACTGGAGGGTCCAGAAAGAGAGAGAGAGAGAGAGAGAGAGAGTCAGAGAGAGATTGGAGAGTCCAGAAAGAGAGAGAGTCAGAGAGAGACTGGAGAGTCCAGAGAGAAAGAGAGAGGCAGCGAGAGAGGACCAGAGAGTCCAGAAAGAGAGGGAGAGGCAGAGAGAGAGTACCAGACAAGAGACTGGAGAGTCCAGAGAGGGAGAGAGAGTCAGAGAGAGACTGGAGAGTCCAGACAGAGAGAGAGAGTCAGAGAGAGAGACTGAAGAGTCCAGAAAGAGAGAGAGAGTCAGAGAGAGAGACTGAAGAGTTCAGAAAGACAGAGAGAGTCAGTGAGAGACTGGAGAGTCCAGAAAGAGAGAGAGAGTCAGAGAGAGACTGGAGAGTCCAGAGAGAAAGAGAGAGTCAGAGAGAGAGTACCAGAGAAAGACAGAGAGAGTCAGAGAGAGAGAAAGAAGAGTCCAGAAAGAGAGAGAGAGACTGGAGAGTCCAGAAAGAGAGAGAGAGTCAGAGAGACTGGAGAGTCCATAGAGAAAGAGAGAGTCAGAGAGAGAGTACCAGAGAAAGACAGAGAGAGAAAGAAGAGTCCAGAAAGAGAGAGAGAGACTGGAGAGTCCAGAAAGAGAGAGAGAGAGAAGAGAGACTGGAGAGTCCAGAAAGAGAGAGGCAGAGAGTCAGAGAGAGACTGGAGAGTCCAGAAAGAGAGAGAGAGAGTCAGAGAGAGACTGGAGAGTCCAGAGAGAGAGAGAGAGACTGGAGAGTCCAGAGAGAGAGAGAGAGTAAGAGAGAGACTGGAGAGTCCAGAAAGAGAGAGAGAGAGTCAGAGAGAGACTGGAGAGTCCAGAGAGAGAGAGAGAGGCTGGAGAGTCCAGAAAGAGAGAGAGGCAGAGAAAGAGAGTACCAGAGGGAGAGAGAGTGAGTCAGAGGCAGAGAAAGAGAGTACCAGAGGGAGAGAGAGAGAGTCAGAGAGAGACTGGAGAGTCCAGAAAGAGAGAGAGGCAGAGAAAGAGAGTACCAGAGGGAGAGTGAGTCAGAGGCAGAGAAAGAGAGTACCAGAGGGAGAGAGAGAGTCAGAGAGAGACTGGAGAGTCCAGAAAGAGAGAGAGGCAGAGAAAGAGAGTCCAGAGAGAGAGAGAGAGAGTCAGAGAGAGAGTCCCAGAGAAAGAGAGTCAGAGACAGAGACTGGAGAGTCCAGAAAGAGAGAGAGAGTCAGAGAGAGACTGGAGAGTCCAGAGAGAAAGAGAGAGGCAGAGAGAGAGTACCAGAGAAAGAGAGAGAGAGTCAGAGACAGAGACTGGAGAGTCCAGAAAGAGAGAGAGAGTCAGAGAGAGAGAATGGAGAGTCCAGAAAGAGAGAGAGAGACTGGAGAGTCCAGAAAGAGAGAGAGTAAGAGAAAGACTGGAGAGTCCAGAAAGAGAGAGGCAGAGAGTCAGAGAGAGACTGGAGAGTCCAGAAAGAGAGAGAGAGAGTCAGAGAGAGACTGGAGAGTCCAGAGAGAGAGAGAGAGACTGGAGAGTCCAGAAAGAGAGAGAGAGTAAGAGAGAGACTGGAGAGTCCAGAAAGAGAGAGAGAGAGCGTCAGAGAGAGACTGGAGAGTCCAGAGAGAGAGAGAGAGACTGGAGAGTCCAGAAAGAGAGAGAGAGTAAGAGAGAGACTGGAGAGTCCAGAAAGAGAGAGGCAGAGAGTCAGAGAGAGACTGGAGAGTCCAGAAAGAGAGAGAGAGAGTCAGAGAGAGACTGGAGAGTCCAGACAGAGAGAGAGTCAGAGAGAGAGACTGAAGAGTCCAGAAAAAGAGAGAGAGTCAGAGAGAGAGACTGAAGGGTTCAGAAAGAGAGAGAGAGTCCGTGAGAGACTGGAGAGTCCAGAAAGAGAGAGAGTCAGAGAGAGACTGGAGAGTCCAGAGAGAAAGAGAGAGTCAGAGAGAGAGTACCAGAGAAAGACAGAGAGAGTCAGAGAGAGAGAATGGGGAGTCCAGAAAGAGAGAGAGAGACTGGAGAGTCCAGAAAGAGAGAGAGGGAGTAAGAGAGAGACTGGAGAGTCCAGAAAGAGAGAGGCAGAGAGTCAGAGAGAGACTGGAGAGTCCAGAAAGAGAGAGAGTCAGAGAGAGACTGGAGAGTCCAGAGAGAGAGAGAGAGAGAGAGAGACTGGAGAGTCCAGAAAGAGAGAGAGAGTCAGAGAGACTGGAGAGTCCATAGAGAAAGAGAGAGTCAGAGAGGGAGTACCAGAGAAAGACAGAGAGAGTCAGAGAGAGAGAATGGAGAGTCCAGAAAGAGAGAGAGAGACTGGAGAGTCCAGAAAGAGAGAGAGAGAGTAAGAGAGAGACTGGAGAGTCCAGAAAGAGAGAGGCAGAGAGTCAGAGAGAGACTGGAGAGTCCAGAAAGAGAGAGAGAGAGAGTCAGAGAGAGACTGGAGAGTCCAGAGAGAGAGAGAGAATAAGAGAGACTGGAGAGTCCAGAAAGAGAGAGAGAGTCAGAGAGAGACTGGAGAGTCCAGAGAGAGAGAGAGAGACTGGAGAGTCCAGAAAGAGAGAGAGAGTAAGAGAGAGACTGGAGAGTCCAGAAAGAGAGAGACAGAGAGTCAGAGAGAGACTGGAGAGTCCAGAAAGAGAGAGAGAGAGTCAGAGAGAGACTGGAGAGTCCAGAAAGAGAGAGAGAGTCAGAGAGACTGGAGAGTCCATAGAGAAAGAGAGAGTCAGAGAGGGAGTACCAGAGAAAGACAGAGAGAGTCAGAGAGAGAGAATGGAGAGTCCAGAAAGAGAGAGAGAGACTGGAGAGTCCAGAAAGAGAGAGAGAGAGTAAGAGAGAGACTGGAGAGTCCAGAAAGAGAGAGGCAGAGAGTCAGAGAGAGACTGGAGAGTCCAGAAAGAGAGAGAGAGAGAGTCAGAGAGAGACTGGAGAGTCCAGAGAGAGAGAGAGAATAAGAGAGACTGGAGAGTCCAGAAAGAGAGAGAGAGTCAGAGAGAGACTGGAGAGTCCAGAGAGAGAGAGAGAGTCAGAGAGAGACTGGAGAGTCCAGAGAGAGAGAGAGAGACTGGAGAGTCCAGAAAGAGAGAGAGAGTAAGAGAGACTGGAGAGTCCAGAAAGAGAGAGACAGAGAGTCAGAGAGAGAC